>NC_066547.1:4144459-4256959 GCF_024679095.1 Eriocheir sinensis | reverse complement strand
TCAGTGATATTAATGCGGAAGATTACTTTACAATTGATCGATCAAATAGAACAAGAAGAAATCACAATTTGAAGATAAGTGGTAAAAGATTCTCGTCGCACGAAGCTAAACACTTCTTCTTCAATCGAGTTGTTAATGTTTGGAACTCTCTACCTTGTGATGTCGTTGATAGTACAACAGTTACGGCCTTCAAGAATAGATTAGACAAGTGTTTTGAATCCAACCAGCAACTAAGATATTACTCATTGTCGTAATAACGTTAAGTTCTTTCGAATACTGGTGTCCTTGTCCGCTTTTATCGCCCGGTTAGTGGTAGCAGTAATGGTAGTTCTTTCCTCTTTCCTACATAAATTCCAAGCAGTTTTTCCATGCTGCATGGTTCTTTTTCCTTTCCTGCCAGCTTTGGCTGGAGGGATGTGGGGGTGGGGAGGAGCCTTCGCCTTTGCTGTCCTTCATCTTCCACCTTTGATTAGATAGTTAGTGTAGCTTGTCACAAACAACCTCGTAAGGACCAGCAGGTCTGCTGTTGTTTGTTCTTCCTTTGTGTTCCTTTGTGTTCCTCCTCCTCCTCTTCTTCTTCTTCCTCCTCCTGTTGTTCGTCTTCCTCCTCCTCCTCCTCCTCCTCCTCCTTATCTTCGTCTTCCTCGTCTTCTTCTCCTCCTCAAGTTGGATGACTGTTTACTTTGCATTTCCCTCGACCCATTATCGATTTGTCACGGATTAATTAATGTGGATCGTAGATGTCGCCCTCTTCCTCCTCCTCCTCCTCCTACTCCACCTCTATCTTCCTCCACCTCCTCCTCTATTTGCCCACTCCTTCGCCCCTGTCCTTATCCTCCTCCTCTTAAGTCTCTCCTCCCCTCCACCTAACTACGTTCTCGCCCTACTAACCTACTCTGGATCAAGACTATGTCCACTCTAGTAAGGGAGAGATAGAGGGAAGAAGAGAAAGCGGAAGAGAAAGAGGGAGGGAAGGAGAGAAAGAGGGAGAGAAGGAGGGAGGGAGGGAGGAAGAGAAAGACCACTGTTCACCCAACAAACACAGACACACACACATATATACCCTCCTCCTCCTCCTCCTCATCTTTCCTTCCTCACCTCCACTATATTCTCCTCCCCTCCTTCTCCTCCTCCTCCTCCTCCTCCTCCTCCTCCTCCTTCCTCTACACCTCGCTCGTGGCACAGAAGGATTTGTCACGGCAGACGGCAATTAGAAAGTGATTACAGCGCACTCCTATAATTGCCAGTAATCAATTCCTCCAGCCATTTCAAATTGCATCTTGATTAGTCGGCGTTCGTCACTCACAACTAGAGAGAGAGGGGGGAGAAGGGGAGGGGAGAGAGCA
Source organism: Eriocheir sinensis (assembly GCF_024679095.1). NCBI lineage: Eukaryota > Metazoa > Arthropoda > Malacostraca > Decapoda > Varunidae > Eriocheir > Eriocheir sinensis. Next base: position 4,255,613 of record NC_066547.1, on the reverse strand, counting down.
AGAGAGAGAGAGAAGGAAAGGGAGAGGGAGGGGGGAAGTGTGAGAGAGAAAGGGAAGGACGGAGGGAGGGAGAGGGCAGCGACTGTGTTGGTATTTGAGGGGAGGGGGGGGAGTTTGTTTGCGAGCGCTCTCTCTCTCTCTCTCTCTCTCTCTCTCTCTCTCTCTCTCTCTCTCTCTCTCTCTCTCTCTCTCTCTCTCTCTCTCTCTCTCTCTCTCTCTCTCTCTCTCTCTCTCTCTCTCTCTCTCTCTCTCTCTCTCTCTCTCTCTCTCTCTCTCTCTCTCTCTCTCTCTCTCTCTCTCTCTCTCTCTCTCTCTCTCTCTCTCTCTCTCTCTCTCTCTCTCTCTCTCTCTCTCTCTCTCTCTCTCTCTCTCTCTCTCTCCTCTCTCTCTCTCTCTCTCTCTCTCTCAGTTCTCCTTCCTCCTTCTTCTCCCATTCTCTCTCTCTCTCTCCCTCATTCCTTGCCTTTGAACGTCCTTATTTTTCTTTCTCATCCTTTTATTTTCTCCTCTTCCTCACTGATTCCTTCCCTTCTACTTTTTCCCATTCATCTCTTGTATTCCTCTTGTACCTGCTCTTCCAATCATCCTTTGTTCAGTTTCCCTTATTTTCATGTCCCTCTTCCCATTCTTCCTCCTATCCTCTAACCCTTCTATTTTCCCTTCCCATCTGTTAATTTCCTCTTCTACCTCCTCTTCCAATCATCCTTTCCCTTCTTCAACGATGATATAGTTTGTTCAGTTTCCCTTATTTTCTTGTCCCTCTTCCCATCCTTCCTCCTATCCTCTAACCCTTCTATTTTCAATTCCCATCTGTTAATTTCCTCTTCTACCTCCTCTTCCAATCTTCCTTTCCCTACATCAACGGTGATATAGTTTCCCTACCTTCACCTTTTTTTCTCTCCGTCCTTCCTTCCCCTTACGCCTTCAAACCCATGTATACATTATCTTCTCTCCCTCTACCTCACCTCCCACTTTATTCCACGTCTACCTCCTCTTCCAATTTTCCTTTCCCTATTTTGTTCCCTTCCTTCCTTCCTGTATTCCTTCCCGTAATATAGATTCCACACCTTACCTATACCTTCCCTGCCTCTCGTTTCTTCCTTCCTTCCTTCCTTCCTTCCCCTTTGTCCTTCCTTCCTTCCCTCCTCCCTGTACCCTCAAACAGTATACATCTCTTCTCTACCCATTCACAACCTTCTCTCCCAAGACATAACCCCCCACTGGCTCCCTCTCTCTGTCTTCACCCTCCCCCGGCGCCCTCCCACCTGAGATCACGTCTTTAGCCAGGCAAGTTGTGTGTTGCCTACCTGGTGGTGCCCTGGATTACATCTTTGTGCTTGTGTCACCTTCCCTGTGGCCCCGGTTCTGTGGTCCCGCGGCTGACGGCGACACAATGCACGAGTGACGTAGCTGCGTGCGTGTCTGTGGGAGTTATCTGCTGGGTCGTTTAGTGGAGGGTGGGATGGAGTGAGGAGGAGGAGGAGAGAGAGGGGTCGGAGAGAGAGAGAGTGGGAGGAGAGAGGGAGTAGGAAAAGAAAACGGATGAGGTAGGAAAGAGAGAGGGAGAGAAGAGAAGAGAAGAGAAGAGAAGAGAAGAGAGGAAAGTAAAGAGAACAGAGCAGAAGAAAAAAGATAAAAGAAAAAAAAAGAATAGAGAAGAGAGGAGAGTAGAGAAGAGAGGGAAAATGTGAAGAAAGTGAAAGAGAATTAAAGAGATGTAGAGAGATGAGGAAGAAGCGAGCAGGAGAAGAAGGGGAAAGGGGAGGAAACAGGAGGAGGAGGAGAAAAAGAGAAGGAAGAGGAGGAGGAGGAGGAGGAGGGAAGAGGTTGCGTGAGCGTATGTTTAGGGAAATGTTAAAATGTTTGTCTAGATATTTTTAAAGGCTTATTTTTTTTCCTTCTTTACTTAACCTGTTTATTTATCCTTGTGTAATATGCCTTCCCTTTTGCCCTCCCGTTTTCTTTACTCTGGTTACGTTTTCTTTCTTTTGCCATTTTTTTCCATCTTTTATTCTTGTTGTCGTTAGTTGGTTTTACATTCATTGATTTATACATATTTATTGTTTACTCGCATCTTCTGGTTTTGTTGTTGTTGTTGTTGTTGTTGTTGTTTTGGTTGTTGTCGTTGTTGTTGTTGTTGCTGTTGTTGTTGTTGTTGATGATGATAGTTCTGTCTGTCTAACTTTAACTGGATTTCCATTTAAACTTTCTTATCATGTTAAATTTGTAGGAATGGTTATAGAAACGTATTTACATAATTGCCAGTTGCTCTGTGTGTGTTTGTGTGTGTGTGTGTGTGTGTGTGTGTGTGTGTGTGTGTGTGTGTGTCCCCAATCCCGGCCCTCCTACCACTCCTCTCTGCATCCTCCTAAGGCGTCGGAGGAGCCTCGTCAGCTGGATCCCTCCTTTGTTAGGGCGGTGGAGCGTCGCGAAGGCAAAGGTCAAGACACCCGCTTGACGTCTGGAAATTAGCGAGGAGGCGCGTGTGTGCTGGTGGAGGCTGGGTGGAACGGAGGGAAGGCTTGAGAAGGCTGAGGAGGGGACGTATGGTGGTGAAGGGCGGGAAACAGAAAGGGAAGAAGGGGAAATTGGAGAAGGAAGGGAAGATAAGCAAAAGACAGGGAAGGAGAAACGAAGGAAAGGAAGAAGTAAGAAAGAAAAAGGAGAGAAAAGAGGAGGGGAAAAGAAAGGAAAAGGAGAAGGAAAAGGAGAGAAAAGAGGAGGGGAAAAGAAAGGAAAAGGAGAGAAAAGAGGAGGGGAAAAGAAGGACAGGCGAAAGACAGGGGGAGAGAAGAGGAGACTGGTGAAGGACAGACAGTTAGAAGATAGGAGGAGGAAGGAAAGACAGGAGGAGAAAAAAGGCAAGGTGGTGAGGAGGCGAGTGTGTGCTGGTGGAGGCTGGGTGGAAGGGAGGGAAGGCTTGAGAAGGCTGAGGAAGGGACGCATGGTGGTGAAGGGCCGGAAACAGAAAGGAAAGAAGGGGATATTGGAGGAGGAAGGGAATATAAGCGAAGGAAAGGGAAGGACAAAGGAAGGAAAGGAAGAGGTAAGAAAGAAATAGAGAAGGAGAGGAAAGAGGAGGAGGAGGAAAGAAAGACAGGCGAAAGACAGGGGGAGAGAAGAGGATTTTGGCGAAAGACAGACAGTTAGAAGAAGATAGGAGGAGGAAGGAAAGACAGGTGGTGAGGAAGAGATAACTGCGTATAAACTAAAGGTTAGGAAGTTCGAAACAGTAGATGGCGCCTTAGAAATGGATGGAAAGAAATATATATATGAAAGTCTGGAGGGGAAAGAGAGGAACGAAAAGGGATGTGTATGCAAGGCTACGAATTTACATGGAAAGTACATAGATGTCTAGAAGAAGAGGACAGGACGGGTTGGTAGCAAGGAATTGAGGAGGAGGAAGATGCTTAGAGGAGGGAGGGATGGACCTAAAGTGGATTTGAAGGTCTGGGATGGTCATTGCTGTTAAAGAGTCTAGATGAGAAGAGAGTAAATGGGTTAGGGAAAAGAGGTTCAATAGGGGGGGTAAACAGGACGGTAGAGGGCGTATTTGTGTGTCTAAGATCCTGCAAACAAAGGAGTGAGAGGCAAACCGTGAATAGAGAGTAAGGGCTGTATAGGGGGATATCTTGAAAGGGAAAGGATGGGTTAGGAAAGAGAGGTTAAACAAGACGATAGAAGGCGTATTTGTGTGTCTTAGGTCCAGGAAACGAAGGAGGGAGACATGTTAGTGAGAGTCAAACCGTGAATAGAGAGTAAGGGCTGTATAGGGGCATGTCTTGAAAGGGAAAGGAGAGAGAGAGAGAGGAGCCACAGAGCGGGGTAAGGCGAGGGGAGAGGTCTGTAAGCGGTTCTTTTTCCCTCCTTTGTCAGCGGAGCATTGTGTCGTGTGTTTTATTTCGGTTTTATGTTGCAGGCTAATGTTGCGCCGTTTGTCTGGTGTTGGTGGGGCGCTGGTAGGTGTCTTGTTGTAGGCGCCGGCACCTTTGGGAAATAGTTTTTATTTTTTTTATTTTGTTAAACGTTTGCTGCTTTTAAAGAGAGAGAGCGACAGTTTTCTTGTTTGTTCACTCACTCTCGTCTTGTTGATTAAGGTTTCTTGGAAGTTGTTGTGTTCTTGTTTCCTTCCCTCATTTCCTTCCTCTTTTTCGTTTTGTTTGTTTAGTTTGTTTGTTTTTATCTTCCTTCCTTCTTTCACCTCCTCCCTCTGCTTTTGTTTTCTTATCTTCCTTCCTTCTTCCATTTCTTCCTCTTTTTTTTTGTTTTGCCTTCTTATTTTCATTCCTTCTTTCACCTCCTCCCTCTGTTTTTGTTTTCTTATCTTCATTCCTTTTCCCATTTCTTCCTCTTTTTTTTTTTGCCTTCTTTTCTTCATTCCTTCTTTCATCTCCTCCCTCTGTTTTTGTTTTCTTATCTTCATTTCTTCTCTCATCTCCTCCCTCTTTTTTGTATTGCTTTTTTATCGTCATTCCTTCTAGCACCTTCTTGCACGTTTTCATTTTAATAGTATATAGTAGTTGGAAATTAAAACGTTATGCCCCATTCTTTATCAGGTAATATGTTAATGTTTAATCGAAAGAAATACAAGCGTGACTAAAAGAACACTCACATCGAAACCCTTTGTTATTTTCTAGAGACTTATCTTAAAGGCATTGACCCAGCGTATTCCCTTAGACCGTCTTTTACTTGCGTCTTCTCAGCGATAAAAAGGAAATGAAATGGCGATCCTTGAACCTTCAAATGCATCGAGTTCAAGGCCGCGTCCCTCGCCATCTCACTTTATGCTTATGTTTATTTGTACGCAGGGGAGGGCGATGTGTGAGGCTGTAAAAGCGGCAGTGGAGGGGAGTGGGAGGGAGAGGGAAGGTTTCAGGTCGTCATAGTCTGTCATCAGGGATCAGAAAGTCGGTGTCCTTCAGCGGGGTCAGTAAAGCGTAGCCCGTTAGGAGTCCTTCACGGGGGATCAAAGTCCTTAACGGGGTCAGGAAGCTCGTCATGACCTCCCATTGCGGTCAGAGGGCGAGGAGGGGTCCTTCAGGGAGTGGGTGGGACCATGGCAGTGCCTCAGTCAATATTAGGCAAGGTCCTCCTGCCGGGGGCGCCAACGGGGGGCGGCGCTCCTGTCTCCGCGCCGTCTGCTCTGCTTTAAGGGCGCGGCCAGTCTCCCTCTCTCTCTCTCTCTCTCTCTCCTCTCTCTCTCTCTCTCTCTCTCTCTCTCTCTCTCTCTCTCTCTCTCTCTCTCTCTCTCTCTCTCTCTCTCTCTCTCTCTCTCTCTCTCTCTCTCTCTCTCTCTCTCTCTCTCTCTCTCTCTCTCTCTCTCTCTCTCTCCCCCACCCCCCCCCCCCCGTCTGTTGTTTGATCTTTGCTCGCCTCCCACCCAGACATTCAAAAGGTCTTCTAAGTAGTGAAGGAGTTTAACTAAAATCTTCCTCTCCTTAAACTGTGGTTCCTACTTTCTTAGCTGTCAGATATTGTTAGTAGGCCGCCCTCCCTCCTTCCCTTCCTATCTCTTCTTCGGCTCATGTTTTATCCAGTCATTCCTTCTTGCTCTTTTCTTAACTCGTAATGTTTTTCTCTTCTTTCCCCTTTTCTCTTAGCTCTCAAATATTGTTACCAGGTCACCCTCCCTCCTTCCCTCCATATCTCTTCTTCGTTCCATGTTTTATCCAGTCACTCCTTCTTGCTCTTTTCTTAACTCGTAATATCTTTTTTCATTTTCTTTCCCACGCACCCGCTTATCCTTAATTCCCTCTCCCCGTTCGGCCTTGCTCCTTGACACCATCGCTCCCACATATACAAAAATCGGACCATAATCATAATTGCATCGGATCCCCGGCTCAGGCCCGCTCACTGGAGGAACATCTGCTGGGCTGGCTGGCCGACCACCACCACAGACCTCCCGACGCAGGGGGGGCGGGGGATGGACCTCAGCTGTTCGGGCGCTGAGTTATAATGCCCCCGAGATTACAATGCATTTCTGGTTCATGTTTTACTCATTTAAGCAATAGACTGGCTCGCCGAAGTCCCAAAAAAGCTCGGAAAAGGCCTCGAAAAATGTGTGTTCTTCCCTCTTTTCCCGGGCAGCGTTTTGGCGGCCGGACTGACTCATCTTTCCTCCCTTCGTCATGGCGTGGGTGATTCATGGCGTCCCTAAGAGCAGCCATGCGTCTCCCCGCCCGGCCGGCCTGTTACTGCGGGTTGGTCACGTTCCTCGCCTCTATTTCCTTTCGGCCTTCCATTCCGCCGGTCACGTGAGACTGTCATAACACCCACCTAGAGTCAGCCTCCCTTCGTCTCCTTTTCTTATCGTTCCCCCTTAAAGCTCAATTTCTCCCCTTTATTTTCATTGTCATTTCTTTCTCTCATTTCATTTTTCATTCTCTCGCCCCCCTTCTTTTGCCCCCCCCCCCCCTATCCGGTCAGTTTTTCTTTAGCCCCTTTTATCCTCGCCCTCCCTTAACATAAACTACTCTCCCCTCCTTCTCTACCCTCTCTTAGTTCCTTTTTATCCCCCCTCTCCGTCTGTTCCTCTTTTCCAGTCAGCTTTCCTCTCGTCCCCTTCCTCCTCGCTTCCCTCTCCAGCCAGCCAGTCAGCCCCCGTTTGGTTACCTTCCTTTCTCCGCGACCTCATACTCCCCCGCCATCATGTGCCATACTCTCCTCTCCCCCTGTACTGTGTCTTCAATCCTCAATCTCCAGTCCTCTACCGCCACCCCTCCCCTTCGTCTCTTTCCTCCACTCCCATCACCCTCCTCTGTCACCCCTTGCCTCAACTCATCACTACTCCACTATCCCCATCTTCCCTTCCTCCCCTCGCCTTTCCTCAACCACATCTATGCACCCCCATCACCCTCCCTTCCACCCCTTGCCTCAACTCATCACTACTCCACTATCCTCATCTTCCCTTCCTCCCCTCGCCTTTCCTCAACCACATCTATGCACTCCCTTCATCCTCCCTTTCGTCCCCTTACTTCAACTGACCACCACTTCGCTTTCCTCCCGTTCCTTCCCCTGCCTCAACTTCCACGCCTCTCCCCCACCCTACCCTCCCTCGCCTTCGCCCCTCGCCTCAGCTCACCACCATTCTGCTTCTCCATTTCCTCCCTTCCTCCTCAATCATCGGCCTTCCGCCCTGTCCTTCCTGCTGGCCGACTTGTCCTTCTCAATTTCCCAGTGTCTCGTGTCGTCTCCCGAAGCTACCACGACTTTTGTATTATTTTTTTTACGGTCGTTTTCTGTTATTTTATTTTCTCGGTTATAACTACGACTTGGTTCTTGTTCTTCCGGCTCGTGATCTTCTTCTTCTTCTCGTCCTCCTCCTCTTCTTCCTTTTCCTCCTCCTCTTTTTCTTCTTCTTTTCCGTCATTTTTTGTTATTCAATTTTCTTGGTAAAAACTGCGACTTGTTTCTTGTTGCTCTTCTGATTCATGTTCTTGTTCCTCTCTTCCTTTTCCTCCTCCTCCTTCCTCCTGTTTCTTCTTCTTTGCCGTCATTCTTAGGTATTTTATTTTCTCGGCAATACCCATGACTTGCTTCCTGTTCTTCCGGTTCCTGTTCTCCTCCTCCTCCTCCTCTTTCTCCTCCTTTTTTTTCTTCTTTAGCTTAATTAATATTCTAATCATCACCCGCTGTTTCTCGGAGCAGTTTGGGGATACAACACAGCAGCTGGAAGTATAATTAAGAAAGGAGTCCCGCACAGAGAGAGCATGAGAACAGGAGACGCAGAGACAGTAGGTAACCAAGCCAAGATGAGGGAAAATTAACAGAGAAATGGGTCTCGTTGGCGCTGGGGAAAGAGGGGGAGGAGGAGGAGGAGGATGAAGAAAAAGAAAAGGAGGAGGAAAAGATTCAGGGGTAAAAAAAAGGTGGGAGAAATGGGAGACGGAAAGGGAAGAGAAAAAATTGTGCTGAGAAATAGGGAATCCGAGCCGCAGAGAGAAGGAAAAATAGGGAAATAGAGATGTGTGGTAAAAGTGTATAGAAAAACGAACTTGATAAAGGACTTGGTTCAGCTTATCCGTCGAAAACTTGAGCCTCAGGCGGGGAGAAGTTGAGTCTTGGTGCCGAAACTGCGAACTGTGGCGAGGAGGAGGAGGAAGTGGAGGAGGAGGAGGAGGAGGAGGAGGAAGAGGAGAAAGAAGAAGAAGAAGAAAAAGAGGAAAAAGAGGAAGAGGATGAAGATGAAGAAAAAGAAAAAGAAAAAGAAAGAGAAAGAGAAAGAGAAAAAGGAAAAAGAGTAGAAGAAAAGAAGAAGAACGAGAAAAATGGAGAGAAAGGGGAGCAGCAGAAGGAGAAAGAAGCGGAAGAGACGGCGGAGGTGAAAACACACACTTACACGAACACACACACAAACACAAACACAAACACACACAAACTGCACTTCTTCTTTCCTTTTACTATCCCCCAAAGACCATTCCATTACACACCGTTAGTATAAGCTAGTAAGTTCCACCCAATATATTTTTCACCTGTGCCTGTAAACCTCCAAACACACACACACACACACACACACACACACACACACACACACACACACACACAATAATTACCTGCATTTTCCGGCTCACCTGTATTAGTGGCGCAGGTGTTAGCGGCGTCACAATGTTTCATCCGATTTTGTGGCCTCAATCCTTAATTAAGTGGCGTAATGTGGTGCCATTTAACCCGATGATGGAGTGTATATTACCTCGCTTATTTATTTGCCAGTGTTGTTATTGTTAGGTGATTTGTGTGTGTTTGGTTTGGCTTATTGATTGTGCCGGGAAGTATGTGTTAGGTTAGGTGCGAGGAGCTCATTGTTTACTCATAAGTGTGTGAGTGTGTGTGTGTGTGTGTGTGTGTGTGTGTGTGTGTGTGTGTGTGTGTGTGTGTGTCTGTCCGATGGAATATGTATTAATCCGGTAATAGTGTCCAGCATATTAGTTATCAGCGCCCAGCTCATTACCGCCACCAACATCAACACCAACGACAAAAATTATGGCAACAACATAAAACAACAATTAAAACAACTCGAGGCAACTCAAACAACAACAAACAAAACTACAGCGCTAAAAAAAAAGAACAACTATCAGTCAAAACATTAGCGACAACAACAACAACAACAACAACAACAGATAGAGTATGAATTATGTCAACAGAAGTAATTATCATACCACCAATATCGCTAATAATAATAATAATAATAATAATAATAATAATAATAATAATAATAATAATAATAATAATAATAATAATAACCACCACCATTACCACCTCCAATTCCTCTCACTCTTTCTCTTTTGCTCATTCACCATCTTTCCTTCTTTCATATCCTTTAATCCCCACTCTCCCTTTTCCCCCTTTCATTCTTTATACTATGACTCCTCTTTTCTTCCTCTTCCTCTTCCTCTTCCTCTGTTTCTCGTTTGTTTCCCTGTGTCTTGCTATCTCTCTCCTCTTTTTCTCTTCTCTCTTTTCCATTGGTCTCCCCTTCTTCTTCCATCCCCAAAAACACCACTAACACCACCACCAATAACTACAACTACCAACACTACCTCCACTACCACCACTAACAACAAGAACAACAGCCTCAACCCCAACGCCTAAAAAGCTCCCCTCCATCCAAAATCCCGCACTAGGCACAGACGCCCATAAACTTTTCATCGGCAAAAATGAACGACCGGAGCAAAACAGAAACGCCCGCCGGCCCCCACAATGCCCGGCGGCGCGAGTTTAGGGCCGAAAAATGTCCACCAGATGTAATGTTTCCTGTAGTTTCCGGGCCACCACCACTAGGGCCCTCCACCTCCACTACCGCCACCTCCACCTCCACTACCACCACTACTACTACCACTGTTGCATCCCTTCCCCTCTATCTTCCTCACCATCTTTCCCTCCCCCTTGCTCCTCCTCCCTGGTCTTTAATTGTGTTTTTTTTTTCTTTTGTTTCCACTGATCTCTCTTCTCTCTCTCCCTCTACACCACCACCATATGCTCTCTTCTTCTCTCCTCTTCCTTATTTTCTTTACCTCTCCCTCACTTCTTTGCAGCTCTTTCATTTTCTACCCTTCTTTCTTTTTCCATTGATGTTCTCTTTCTCTCTCTCTCTCCCCGTTTCCATTCCCTTTTTTTCACCACCATCATCGCCTTTTTTACCCTCCCCTTCTTCGTCACTTTCTTACCCGTTTTCTTTTCTTTTTCTCTGTCTTCCTCTATCCTTCTTTCTTTTTTCCATTGATCATCCTCTTTCTCTCTCCCCGTTGCCTTCCCCTTCCCTCACCACCATCACTTCCCTCTTTTTAACTCCTCTTCCTCTCGTGTCTTCCTACCTCGTCCTTGTTCTATATATTCTCTTTCATCTTTTATTCCATTCATCCCTTCCTTCCTCTTCCATCACCTTTTTATCTCTCTCCTCTTGTTCCGCGATTGCCTCCCTTCCCTTTCTTTCCCTTCCGTTAAATCCCTCCCATACATCCCCTTTTTTTTCCTATTCCTCTTCACTCTGCTCCCCTTCCCCAGTTGGTCCTTCCTTTTTTCCCTTTCTTTCATTAAATTTGGCTGAGTGTGCGTGGATATATGCGCGTGTATGTGCGTGCGTGCGTTTTCCTGAGTCATTTTGTTGAGAAAGATTGAGTGTAATAAGTTGATGTAAATATCCTGGTGAGAAATGAGTGTAGTAGTAGGAAGAGGAGGGGGTGGAGAGGAAGAAGGAGGAGGCGGAGGAGGAGGTCTCAGGTAGAATTCATCAGGTTACATTTAGGTCAGCGTCCGCCTCCATTAAACTTTACTCACGTCACGCCTTTAGTAATGCAGCGACTTCAAATTGGTCTGCACATTACCTGAGCGGCAATCTTAAGTCCTCGACCCTTGTTTACGCTCCCGAGACGCACGTACCCCGTCATCCCCGCCCTCTAGTTACACCCTTGACTTATCGCCAGCAAACAAGTCGACGCTCTGAGGGCCATATTCTTAAACATTTCCGCGCTCAAGGACACGTATTTGACAAGGCTTTCGGAGGTGATATGAGCATTTCCAGTAGTAGTTTCGTGACCCTGGTGGTAGTTTGACTCTTCTTCTGTACCATGAACCTAAAGAAACACTCATGAGGACGCGACTACTCTCTTTATTTGGCCTTTGAAAATAGTTGATGTGAGGCGTGGAAGTGTCTGACAATACCTGAGACTGTCCAAGCTCCTGATGGCCTCGCTCGTGTGTATATGCTTGTGGCGTCTATTGCTTCATGTGCTTAATAGTCTATGTAGCTTTGATCCTCTCTGCTCGATACTGCTAATGGACGAGGTATTACAGATGACCCCAAACGAATGCCATCATCCACCCTGCGGCTTTGAATATATTAGTGCGGTATTGGCAGCGCAATGAGGAATAAAAACTGGATCATCGATGGACGCACTCAGGATTAGCAAGTGGTGTGATCATGTTGTTATACCCGCTCGTGCCTCTCTTGTCCACTGCTATCTGGTTCACACTGAATACTTGGTTATGTGGTTCAGTCCCATTAGCACCTCGTATTAATATAACAGTCACACTCGCTGATGACTAAACTTCTTATTTCTCTTTTTGCCCTATAGTTCAACAGTTATTTAAACCCCAGAACCCTTCCCATTTATCATCTTTTTTCATATATCTAGTCTGACTTTTCATATCAATTCCTGATTTAATTTCTTTCCTCTTTTTTTTTCACAACAAAGGAGAAAGCTCAATGGCACAAAAAATGGAAACAATAATAAAAGAAAAGCCCGCTACTCGCTGCTCCTAAAAAGAATCCAAAGAGGTGGCCGAAAGAGCCCTTTAACCTCAAACCTCAACTGCCCTTCGTTACCTTAACAATCCACAGCTCCTTTCCCATAGAGCTTCACATCACCCCCAGCCTCCTCACACATGAACAACCCCAGCATCAAGGTCTGTACACATCCCTCACATCCCTCACATCACTTAACCTCAAACCTCAACAGCTCTTCTTTAGTTTAACAATCCACAGCTCCTTACACCTTTTCCCATAGAGCTTCACATCACCCCCAACCCCCTTACACCTGAACAACCCCAGCATCAAGGTCTGCACACATCCTCACATCATAACACCACCCCAACCTCCTCCTCCTCCTCCTCCTCCTCCCCATAATGCAAGGTGGCAAGGCTCTCCACGATGCATTTTTCACAACTTTTTTCCCTCTCCATTTTCTTACCCGCGGGAGGATTGAAGATTCCTCGTCTTTGGAAGGCTGCGGGGCTTTAATCTGGATGTCTTATGAAAGATTGGGGAGCGAGGGAGAGAGAGAGAGAGAGAGAGAGAGAGAGAGAGAGAGAGAGAGAGAGAGAGAGAGAGAGAGAGAGAGAGAGAGAGAGAGAGAGAGAGAGAGAGAGAGAGAGAGAGAGAGAGAGAGAGAGAGAGAGAGAGAGAGAGACAGAGAGAGACAGAAAGACAGATAAACAGACCAGCAAACAGAAAAACAGACAGAGTGTGTGGGGGAGAGAGAAGACAGGATATGACTAGGTTGGAAAGAAGCAGAGATGAGGCGGAGGCAAGGTGGTCTGGTGCCGGGGTTCGAAGTAGGGTTCTTATCACGCGCAGCATCTCCGCCTCTCAATGCTTTCACCCTACAACTTAGGCGAGGCCGCTCAAAGGGATGAACTTTTTCCACGAGGGCGAAAAAGAAAAGTTACAAGTTTCCATTTCAGGTGGAATGAATGGGAGGAGGAGGAGGAGGAGGAAGGGGGGTGATGGAAGAGAAGGAGGAGGAGGGGAAGGAGGAAGAAGAGGAGGAGGAGACACAAAACTATGAAGATGAAGAAGAAAAAAGATGATAAAGATGCTTAAGATGATGAAGATGAAGATGACGAAGAGGAAGACGAAGGCGAAGAAGGAAAAGAATAAGAATAAGAAAAGGAGAAGGAGGAAGACGAGAATTACCAAGAGAAGGAGAAAAACTAGATGAAGAACAATAATAATAAGAAGAAGAAGAAAGAGATGAAGTAGAAGATAAGGAAGACAAAGAAATAAAAGTGAAAGAGGAAGAAGAAGAGAAAGAATAATAATAATAATAAGAAGAAGAAGAAGAAGAGGGGAATCGGATGACGCTGAGGGAGGGAAACTCATGGAGGAGTAGGGAGAAGTTGGAATGGAATGAGTCTCTGAGGGCGGGAGTGGAAGGAGGGAGGGAGGGAGGAAAGAGAGGAGAAGGAATGGAGATGAAGGTTGCGAAGTGAGTCTCTCTCTCTCTCTCTCTCTCTCTCTCTCTCTCTCTTCATGTTTGCTAAATTTTCTTTCGTATTTTTTTTTAAGATATCTCCACTTTTTTTTAGTTCTTCACCTATGCGTTGAAGTTCAGTGCGTTCCCATAATAATAAATAAATGAATAAGTAAATAAATAAAAAAAAAGATTGTTAAAGTGCATGAAAATCGGCTTCCAGAGACGAGGCGTTCTTCTTTTGTTTCTCTTTGTCTTTTTTTTTCTGTTTCTTTTATCTTGCTTTATCTTCATGCCTCCTCCTCCTCCTCCACCTCCTCCTCCTCCTCCTCCTCCTCCTCTTCCTCCTCCTCTTCCCCCATCTCTAGCACCATGTCTTCCTTTTTCTCCTTCAATATCTCTTCCTCCTCCTTCTCTTTCTCCTCTTATTCCGGCTTTCTCTTCTTTTCCTTCTATTTGCTCTATTTTTCTCTTCTAAATCCCCCTTTACTTTGGCTGCATTTCCACCTCCTCCTCCTCTTCCTCCTCCTCCTCCCCCACTTCGAGCATCACGTCTTCCTCTTTCTCTTCCAATTTCTCTTCCTCCTCCTTCTCTTTCTCCTCTTATTCCTTCTTTTTCTTCTTTTCCTTCTATTTGGTTTGTTTTTCTCTTCTAAATCCCCCTTTACTTTGTCTGCATTTCCTCCTCCTCCTCCTCCTCCTCCTGACAGCGCTCGGGAGGCCCATCAGGTCTCGGCGGCGCGTCCTTGTCTCATTGGGCCTGAGGGACGTGAGGGTGACCGTGACATGACGTGGCGCAACGCAACACAAGCAACACTGGACGAGGCCAAGCGTGTGTGTGTGTGTGTGTGTGTGTGTGTGTGTGTGTGTGGACGGATGAATGAATGAATGAGTAGCTGCATGATATTTGATAATGATAGTGATAATGATAACAACAAGGATATAAATAATAGTTGTAGTAATATGTAAACATTCACTATCAGATGTCTTCCCTCAGAGTAATAGGTTCATATCCTCTGTATCCTTCACCTCCTTCGAACAACTGTATCGTCTGCTTGGTGTGAAAGAAGGTAGGAGGAAAAGGATTAAAGGAGGAGGAGGAGGAGGAGGAGGAGGAGGAGGAGAAAGAGGAATTGGAGGAGAAAGAGAAGATGGCGCTAGACGCGGCAGTGTTCTCAGCTGTCTAGTTCTCAGAGAAGCGTCACGACTGGATGAGGAGGAAAAGGAAGAGGAGGAGGAGGAGGAGGAGGAGGAATAGGACGGAGGTGCTTGTATACTGCAGTCGTGAAGAGGAAGGTCGTGATGAAAGTGGGTCGTGGTGATGATGGTGGCGGTGGTGATAGTGATTGTCGTGTTTAAGTATTTAGCAAGGACTGTTTGATAAGTTCGCCCTGTAATACAGTAGAGTCTTTATCTGCTTTCATTTATCTATCGATTTTTATATCTATCGCAAATTCACTAACATCGCTAACATCTCTTAAATCACTCTTCTTAATTCTTCTCGCCGTTCTCCTCTTTTCACTTCTTCCTCTTTACTATATCCGTTTTTGTTGTCTTCATTTTCTTTTCCCTATCTTTTTCTTCCCTCCTCATCTTCAACTTTTTTTTAACATTGCCGGCCTTGTCCTCTTTCCCTCAGCTTTCTTCTTTTTCTGACTACTTTTCTTCCTCCTCAGTTTTTTTCTTCTCCCTTTTTTTTGTCAATGCAGTCCTTTCTCTTCTTCCTCTTCGTCCTTGTTTTCTCTTTCTTCCTCCGCCTCTTCTACATCTTTTCTCTTTTCTCTTTTTGTTATTGCTGTCCTTTTTCACTTCGTCTTCGTCCTCGTTCACTTTTTCCTCCTCCTCCTCTTCCACATCTTTTCTCTTTTCTCTTTTTGTGAGTGATGTTCTTTTTCTCTTCGTCTTCGTCCTCGCTTTCTCTTTTTTCCTCCTCCTCTTCCACATCTTTTCTCTTTTTGTTAGTGCTGTCCTTTTTCTCTTCGTCTTCGTCCTCGTTTTCTTTTCCCTCCTCCTCCTCCTCCTCCTCCTCCTCCCCCTTTTTCTCCTCCTCCTGGCCATCAGCGGGAGCAACAGTTTCCGGGACTTTGAGCTCGTCCTCCGCGGCGGAAGTTCGGTCGCTCGCGGGATTGTGACAACTGATTCGGAAACATCTCAAAAGGCTGGCGGGGCGTCCGGGGCGGCGAGACACGCAATTATGACCCTTCAGCCCCTATAGGAGAGAGGCGGCCGGCGTTACCCTCTCCCTCGTGTACCTGCGGAAGAGTAATTAGCAGGTGTTACTCAGGGCCCGGCGGAGTGACAAACGTAAGGCCGCGGGAGTAATGGAAGGAGCAGGGAAGTTGGTCGGTGGTTGGTGGTTTTGGGGGTTGTCGTGTTTGGTTTTTATTATTCACTTCCTCCTCCTCGTCCACGGCTTTTGTTTTTGGGAGCAGGAAGAGGATTTGTGGGCCTAAGTCTTTCTGTTTTGTTCCTCTTCTGTATTCATTGTCAGTCGGTAGTTTTAGAGTTTGTCGTGTTCTTTTTTTATTATTCGTCTTATCCCCGCGCTCGTCTTTCGTTTCTTGGAGCTGGACGAGGATTTGTGTGTCCTGGCGGTGCTCGTTGTTTTGTTTTGTTTTCTCCTGCACCTATTGTGCGTGGATAGGGAGGGGAATAGGGCTAAAACAAGGAGGTCATTTGTGTTGCAATGTTTCAGGCTTCCCGGACACACAGACACCCACACTCGGACTTTAAGACAAACTAACACGTAATACTTCTCTCGGGGTCGTCCTTAATGTCTTCGAGTACTTCAATTTCCCCCCTTGTTATCCACTGGCTCATCAGAACACTTGCAACACACTCACTCTGGATTCAAGACAAACTAACACGTAATACTTCTCTCGGGGTCGTCCTTAATATCTTCAAGTACTTCACTTTCCCACCTCGTTTTCCACTGGCTCATCAGAAAAATTGCAACACACACACAGAGGCTTTAGAACAGACCAGCCCTCTAATACCCCTAATGGCTCTGCGGTCGTGAAGGAGGTGCAGCTCTTCCAAGGCTTTACACACATAAGCCACTCCAAGAAGTAGTCACAATCTGGCCTCAAGTCGGGCGCGAGGCGGGATCAAAGAGACTGCACATTTTTCTTCGTCAAGGCGCAGAGACAGTGAAGGCGTCGGGTCGGGGATAAGGAATGTCGTTTCCCGGTCATTAGGGAGGGACAAAAGCTGAGCTGGCAACTCATACATATAAATGGAGGACTATAGAGAGAAACGAGGACGCCGGATGAACTGCTGTGAAAAATGACCCGCCGACCTACAGATATGGAAGGGAGGAGGCCGAGGAGGAGGAGGAGGAGGAGAAGGAGGAGGAGACATAAAGACGTGGGGGGTGATGGCGTGGATTGGCAGAGGAGTGAAAAGGAAGAAAGGCAGGAAAAATGGGGGAAGGAAAGGAAATGAGTTAGGAAAGGTTAGGTTAGGAGGGGTGAGCCATATAGTAGTAGCAGTAAGAGAAGGAGGAGGAGACATAGAGACGTGGGGGGTGATGGCGTGGATTGGCAGAGGAGTGAAGAGGAAGAAAGGCAGGAAAAATGGGGGAAGGAAAGAAAATGAGTTAGGAAAGGTTAGGTTAGGAGGGGTGAGCCATAAAGTAGTATTAGTAGGAGAAGGAGGAGAAGGGGAAGGAGAAGGAGGAGTAAGACATTAAGAGGAGTAAAAGGCAGGAAAAATGAGGGAGGTTAAGGAGTTGGGTTACTAAAGGTTAGATCAGAATATATGAAGATGTAGGAGGAGGAGGAAGAGGAGGAGAACCAGAGGGAATAGGAGGCTCATAACTAATACATAAATCGTAGTGAACGGAGGACAGCTATGGAGACAGATGGGAAAGATAACCAATGAAGATCGTAGATACACCCAAGAATATGCTCATAAAAACTGACAGCCCATATCGCTAATCCTTTTCTCCCTTCTAACCCACAACCCTCATCTTCATATCCCTTCCCCAGACATCCTTCTACCTATACAGCAAGCCACTTTCTCCTGGTCTCCTGCACCCGAAATTTGCCCCTCACAGATCTAGGCTTTGTTCAAATCTGGTATAGCTAACATGAGGATGCCTTTCTGTGGTACTCTCAACCCATATCAACCTTGGCTTCTCAATCTGCGTCTCAATCATATCACACGTTCAGCATCTCTTCATAGCACGTATACTATCTTTCTCCTTCCTTTTAGCTATCTGTCGTGTTCCTCTATGTCTCCCTTTTTTATATTTCTTTCGTTTGTTCCTGTTTTTACTTTTATTCCTGTCCATGCTCATCTTTTTCATCATCACTTTTTATTGTTTTTTCTCCTCCTCTTCCTCCTCCTTTTCTCCTCCTCACTCCTTCCTTTTAGCTCCCTCCATGTCTCCTTTTATTTTTATTTTGTTTGTTCCTGTTTTTTCTTTTACTCCTGTTTATATTCATCTTCCTCATCATCACTTTTTTTTCTTTTTCCTCCTCCTCTTCCTCCTCTTTCTCTCCCTTTCGTTTGTCTCTGTTCCTGCTTCTACTCATGCTGCCGTCCCACTTCTTCACCATCATCTTTCTTCTCCTCTTCCTCTCCTTCCTGCTCCTCCTCCTCTTCCTTCTCCTTCTCTCCCTTTCGTTTGTCTTTGTTCCTTCTTCTACTCCTGTTTCCGTTCCTCTTCTTCAGTGTCATCTTTCTTCTCATCTTCCCCACCCCACCCCACCCCACCGGCCAGTTTCAAATGGAAATACTATAGTACCTTTAGGATAAATTTACTGATAGATAGAAAGGTTTTAAGAAACGTGAGAAATACAGCGCGGTTTGGGGCAAGATGCTCAGGGCTCCAAGAGAAATTGAACCAGAGCTTTGTCCCGAAGAACCGCCGGTGACCGAGAGAACCTGCCAGGGTTGAGGAAGCCGGGAGGGGGAGGGGGGAGGAGGGGAGGTCGACGATAGGGGAGTTACGTCGGGGGGAAGGATGGGGAGAGGGAGGGGTGTCTTCCTCAACAGGAACGAGGTCAGTGGAGCATATCATGGTCATTGTCGTCATTTTCTTCCTTGGACATGTCCAGCGCTTTCACAATGTCGTCATTTTCTTCCAAGAAGATGTCTAGCACTTTTACAATGTCGTCATTTTCTTCTTTGGACATGTCCAGCGCTTTTACGAAGTCGTCATTTTCTTCTTTGGACATGTCCAGCGCTTTCACAAGTTCGTCATTTTCTTCTTTGGACATGTCCAGCGCTTTTGCAAGTTCGTCATTTTCTTCTTTGAACATGTCCAGCGCTTTTACAAGTTCGTCATTTTCTTCTTTGGACATGTCCAGCGCTTTTACAATGTCGTCATTTTCTTCCAAGAAGATGTCTAGCGCTTTTACAATGTCGTCATTTTCTTCTTTGGACATGTCCAGCGCTTTTACAAGATCGTCATTTTCTTCTTTGGACATGTCCAGCGCTTTTACAATGTCGTCATTTTCTTCTTTGGACATGTCCAGCGCTTTTACAAGATCGTCATTTTCTTCTTTGGACATGTCCAGCGCTTTTACAATGTCGTCATTTTCTTCTTTGGACATGTCCAGCGCTTTTACAATGTCGTCATTTTCTTCTTTGGACATGTCCAGCGCTTTTACAATGTCGTCATTTTCTTCCTTCGACATGTCCAGCGCTTTTACAAAGTCGTCATTTTCTTCTTTGGACATGTCCAGCGCTTTTACAATGTCGTGATTTTCTTCCTTCGACATGTCCAGCTCTTTTACAATGTCATTTTCTTCCTTGGACATGTCCAGCGCTTTTACAAAGTCGTCATTTTCTTCTTTGGACATGTCCAGCGCTTTTACAATGTCGTCATTTTCTTCTTTGGACATGTCCAGCGCTTTTACTAAGTCGTCATTTTCTTCTTTGGACATGTCCAGCGCTTTTACAATGTCGTCATTTTCTTCTTTGGACATGTCCAGCGCTTTTACAATGTCGTCATTTTCTTCCTTCGACATGTCCAGCGCTTTTACAATGTCGTCATTTTCTTCTTTGGACATGTCCAGCGCTTTTACAATGTCGTCATTTTCTTCCTTGGACATGTCCAGCGCTTTTACAATGTCGTCATTTTCTTCCTTGGACATGTCCAGCGCTTTTACAATGTCGTGATTTTCATCCTTCGACATGTCCAGCGCTTTTACAATGTCGTCATTTTCTTTCTTGGACATGTCCAGCGCTTTTACAATGTCTGACTTGGACATGTCCAGCGCTTTTACAATGTCGTGATTTTCATCCTTCGACATGTCCAGCGCTTTTACAATGTCGTCATTTTCTTCCTTGGACATGTCCAGCGCTTTTACAATGTCGTCATTTTCTTCCTTGGACATGTCTAGCGCTTTGACAATGTCGTCACTTTCTTCCAAGAAGATGTCTAGCTCTTTTACAATGTCGTCATTTTCTTCCTTGGACATGGCCAGCGCTTTTACAATGTCGTCATATTCTTCCTTGGACATGTCCAGCGCTTTTACAATGTCGTCATTTTCTTCTTTGAACATGTCCAGCGCTTTTACAAAGTCGTCATTTTCTTCTTTGGACATGTCCAGCGCTTTTACAATGTCGTCATTTTCTTCCTTCGACATGTCCAGCGCTTTTACAAAGTCATCATTTTCTTCTTTGGACATGTCCAGCGCTTTTACAATGTCGTGATTTTCTTCCTTCGACATGTCCAGCGCTTTTACAAAGTCGTCATTTTCTTCTTTGGACATGTCCAGCGCTTTTACAATGTCGTCATTTTCTTCCTTCGACATGTCCAGCGCTTTTACAATGTCGTCATTTTCTTCTTTGGACATGTCCAGCGCTTTTACAATGTCGTCATTTTCTTCTTTGGACATGTTCAGCGCTTTTACAGAGTCGTCATTTTCTTCTTTGGACATGTCCAGCGCTTTTACAATGTCGTCATTTTCTTCTTTGGACATGTCCAGCGCTTTTACAAAGTCGTCATTTTCTTCTTTGGACATGTCCAGCGCTTTTACAAGTTCGTCATTTTCTTCTTTGGAAATGTCCAGCGCTTTTGCAAGTTCGTCATTTTCTTCTTTGGACATGTCCAGCGCTTTTGCAAGTTCGTCATTTTCTTCCTTGGACATGTCCAGCGCTTTTACGAAGTCGTCATTTTCTTCTTTGGACATGGCCAGCGCTTTTACAATGTCGTAATTTTCTTCCAAGAAGATGTCTAGCGCTTTTATAATGTCGTCATTTTCTGCCTTGGACATGGCCAGCGCTTTTACAATGTCGTCATATTCTTCCTTGGACATGGCCAGCGCTTTTTCAATGTCGTCATATTCTTCCTTGAACATGTCCAGCGCTTTTACAATGTCGTCATTTTCTTCCTTGGACATGTCTAGCGCTTTTACAATGTCGTCATTTTCTTCCTCGGACATGTCCAGCGGTTTGACTAGGTCGTCATTTTCTGCCTTGGTAATGTCCAGCGCTTTCACTAGGTCGTTATTTTCAGCCTTGGAAATGTCCAGCGCTTTCACAATGTCGATGTTTTCAGCCTTGGAAATGTCCAGCGCTTTCACAAGGTCGTTGTTTTCAGCCTTGGAAATGTCCAGCGCTTTCACAAGGTCGTATTTTTCAGCCTTGGAAATGTCAAGCGTTTTCACAAGGTCGTTGTTTTCAGCCTTGGTAATGTTCAGCGTTTTCACAAGGTCGGATTTTTCAGCCTTGGTAATGTCCAGCGTTTTCACAAGGTCGGATTTTTCAGCTTTGGTAATGTCCAGCGTTTTCACAAGGTCGTTGTTTTCAGCCTTGGTAATGTCCAGCGCTTTGACAAGGTAGGATTTTTCAGCCTTGGTAATGTCCAGCGCTTTCACAAGGTCGTTGTTTTCAGCCTTGGTAATGTCCAGCGTTTTCACAAGGTCGGATTTTTCAGTCTTGGTAATGTCAAGCGCTTTCACAAGGTCGGATTTTTCAGCCTTGGTAATGTCCAGCGTTTTCACAAGGTCGGATTTTTCAGCCTTGGTGATGTCAAGCGCTTTCACAAGGTCGGATTTTTCAGCCTTGGTAATGTCCAGCGTTTTCACAAGGTCGGATTTTTCAGCCTTGGTGATGTCAAGCGCTTTCACAAGGTCGGATTTTTCAGCCTTGGTAATGTCAAGCGTTTTCACAAGGTCGGATTTTTCAGCCTTGGTAATGTCCAGCGTTTTCACAAGGTCTTTGTTTTCAGCCTTGGAAATGTCCAGCGTTTTCACAAGGTCGGATTTTTCAGCCTTGGTAATGTCCAGCATTTTCACAAGGTCGGATTTTTCAGCCTTGGTAATGTCAAGCGTTTTCACAAGGTCGGATTTTTCAGCCTTGGTAATGTCAAGCGCTTTCACAAGGTCGGATTTTTCAGCCTTGGTAATGTCAAGCGTTTTCACAAGGTCGGATTTTTCAGCCTTGGTAATGTCCAGCATTTTCACAAGGTCGGATTTTTCAGCCTTGGTAATGTCAAGCGTTTTCACAAGGTCGGATTTTTCAGCCTTGGTAATGTCCAGCGTTTTCACAAGGTCTTTGTTTTCAGCCTTGGTAATGTCCAGCGTTATCACAAGGTCGGATTTTTCAACCTTGGTAATGTCCAGCGTTTTCACAAGGTCGTTGTTTTCAGCCTTGGTAATGTCCAGCGCTTTCACAAGGTCGTTGTTTTCAGCCTTGGTAATGTCCAGCGTTTTCACAAGGTCTTTGTTTTCAGCCTTGGTAATGTCCAGCGTTATCACAAGGTCGTTGTTTTCAGCCTTGGTAATGCCCAGCGCTTTGACAATTTCGGATTTTTCATCGTTTGAGATGGCTTGCGCTTTCACAAGGTCGTTATTCTCTGCCCGGCAAGTGATCAGCTCTTTGACCAAACCATTATTTTCTTCCCAGGATAAGGAGACGACTTCTTGCAGCCTGTCAGTTTCTTTCCTAGCGTTAGTCAGGTCACGGAGCAGGCCGTTGTTTTCTTCCCGGAATGAGAACACAACTTTTCGCATCCTGTGAATGATCTTCCCAGCCTTATACAGGTCGTTGAGCAGGACGTTATTTTCGCGTCGCAATAAGTACAGGTCATTGAGGAGCCCGCTGTTTTCTTCCTCCAGGGCAGACCTTTGGTGTTCTTTGTGTCTCCAAGCTGCTTGTTGAGCCAGCAGCGCCCTGTGTAGGACGCTGGCTTCATCATTGGCCTGCAGCAGGAGGACGGACAGGAGGGCGTTTTGTCTGGCCAGGTCCTGCATGGCCTGCTGTGTCCGCTCCTGTTCGGCCAGCAGACTGGCAGTCACCCACGCCTTTTGGGCCCCGAGCTCTGCCGCCGGTGGTCCTCCTTCCCCAGGCCCGGCGACGGGCAGCTCCTCGGCGGGCGGGGTTGTAGGGCCGAACCCGATGCTCTCTAGGAGCAGACTGGCGACCAGGGCCCACCACAGCATCGCCAGAACAACGTCTAGGCGCATCGTGATGATCAAAATTGAAGTACAGCTGAATATAAATAAGTGCGGAAGTGAGAGACAACGAAGGGAAGCGAAAGTGAGCTGAGAGCCGGACAGCGAGGAAGGCAGCAGAAGTGTGTCCTCCTCTCCCTGCAGCGTTGCCCGACTTATTAGAGAGAGAGAGAGAGAGAGAGAGAGAGAGAGAGAGAGAGAGAGAGAGAGAGAAGTTGATTGAAGTGAGAGATAAATGAAGGTAACTTAGTTTGATAAAAGATCCTCCTTCTTCCTCCTCGTCTTCCTCTTCCTCTCCCTCTTCCTCTTCCTCCTTCTCCTTAAATCTCACCAAGGAATGTGTTGGTTTTTATGTAATTGCAGTAACCTAACCTAACCTCCTCCTCCTCCTCCTCCTCCTCCTCCTCCTCCTCCTCCTCCTCCTTCTCCTCCTTGCGGGCGATGGACAGTTACCGAACACCTGGCGTCTTCCACAGGTATATTAGTACTTACCTCTGTAGGGGAAGGGAAGGGAAGGGAGGGAAGGAAAGGGAAGGAAGGGTAGGGGAGTGAAGGGAGGAAAGGAAGGAAGGAAGGGAGGGAAGGAAGGGAAGGGGAGTGAAGGGAGGAAAGGAAGGAAGGGAAGGAGGGAAGAAAGGGAAGAGGGAAGGGAGGGAAGGGAAGGGAAGGGAGAGGATGGGAAAGATATGATGAAGGACAGGAAAAGGAAAGCAATTAACAGGTGTGCATTCTTCTTCTTCTTCTTCTTCTTCTTCTTCTTCTTCTTCTTCTTCTTCTTCCTCTTCTTCTTCTTTTTATTATTATTATTATTATTAGTTTTATTATTTTTTTTTTATTATTATTGTTTTTATTATCACTGTCAAATGTTATGTCCTCTTTCCTTAGACTTTTGCATCGTAGGTCGCTTCAGCATTTATATATATTTTTTATTTTATTATTACCATCACCTTTACTGCTACTACTACTACTACTACTACTACTACTACTACTACTACTACTACTACTACTACTACTACTACTACTACTACTACTACTACTGCTATTTTGCCAAACTCTCGAACATAAACACACGAATTTTAATGTTTACTGAGACTGTACCTCCTCTTCCTTAGCTCCCCTTCCACCCTTCCCTTCTTATCTCCTTCCTATCTTCCTGTCCCATCAACCCCCTTACCTCCTCCTCCTCCTCCTCCTCCTCCTCCTTCTCCTCAAAAGACTCAAAGACTGGCTCACTGAAAGAAAATAACGAGTTGTACTCAACGGACAGGCCTCCGAGTGGCTCCCGGTCACAAGTGGAGTGCCACAGGGGTCAGTGCTGGGACCCATACTTTTCATCATATATATCAACGACCTAGAACTAGTAACTAGAACTAGAATCCAATCTTTTAAAATTTGCCGACGACACAAAGGTGGGTGGGAAGGCCCTCACGACGGCAGACTGCGAAATTATCCAGAGAGACCTGGACCAGATCACTCGGTGGTCAGAAAAATGGCAGATGTCCTTCAACACTACCAAATGTAAAGTAATGCATATCGGATCCAGAAACAGCAACCACATATACCACATGGGTGGCGAACCACTACATGTTGTGCAAGAGGAAAGAGACCTCGGGGTCACCATCAGCAGTGACTTGAAACAAACAAAACACTGCAAGTCCGCCTGTAAGAAAGCCAATACAATGCTTGGGTTCATATCGAGGAACTTCGAATACAAGACGCCGGGAGTTATGTTATCCTTGTATAATTCGCTGGTAAGGCCCCACCTGGAATACGCCGTGCAATTCTGGTCTCCTAATTACAGGAAAGACATTGAATTACTTGAGAGAGTACAGCGCCGCGCCACGAAGATGATACCATCACTGAGGACGAAACCCCATGAAGAACGACTCGAGCGACTCAACCTCTTCACGTTGGAAAAGAGACGACTGCGGGGAGATATGATACAAGTCTTTAAGTACCTGAACAAGCTCAGCAACGTTGATCACTCCAAACTCTTCACGCTACAAACTAACCTGAGAACAAGAAACAACGGAAAAACAATTCAAGCAAAACGATGCAATACCGACATCGGCAGGAGTTATTTCTCGAATAGAGTTGTTCGCCACTGGAACAGCCTTCCTGCAGAAGTGGTTAGCGCAGAAACCATCAACTCCTTCAAGAAACGCATTGATCGCCACTTTGCTGCAACGGGAGTGAACTGAACGTTCCCAAGAGTAGGTACACAAGTGCTTTAATCCTTCCCTGCAAGCCACTCCTGTGGCAAACGGATTGATTAAATCACTGAACGCAGGCAGCCTAGTAATGAGCCAACAGGCTTTCTGCTGCCTGCTAGTCCATGTTTCCATGTTTCCTCCTCCTCCTCCTTCCGTCCCATTATTGATACGGATCGAGGCCATATTCCGCGCCACACGACACATCACTAAACCTCTAAAATGTGTGTCTGCTTCGCTCAGATTCTTTAGGCCTACCATAAGACGCTCCTAAATCTTCCTTATGAACCAACCAACCTGCCTCAGCGTGTCTGGGAGGGAGGGAGGGAGGGAGGGAGAGGAGGGGGTTGTTTGTGGCGGCTTACATATGCTTCTTTTTTTTGTGGTGATTTGGTTGTTGTTGTTGTTGTTGTTATTGTTGTTGCTGTTGTTTTATAGTTATCTCACTTCTTGACTTGATAATCTATTTCCATCACATTTTTCCTTTTTATCTTTTCTTTGGTTAATTGACTTCCTCATTTATCATCCCTTACTCAATCTTTTTCCGTTCCTTTTTTTTCCTTTCTTCTCCTCTTTTTACCATCATCATCATCATCATCATCTCTCCTCTCCTATCTTGGACTTTTTTCTCATCTCCTTACTCAACATCCTTCCTTTCCCTCTTCTTGTTATCTTCCTCCTCCTCCTTACTTCTCCTCTCCTTTCCTATCTTACACTTTCCTCTCATTTTCCTATTCATCTCTTTTCCCCTTCCTCTCTTTACCATCCACTTCCTCCTCACCTCTCCTCTCCTTTCTTATTTTATACTTTCCTCTCATCTCCATTTCCAACTTCTTTCACTTTCCTCTCCTCACCATCCTCCTCCTCACCTCTCTCTACTGTCTTATATTTTCTTATCTTAAACTCTCCTCTCATCTCCCTCTTCATCTCCTCTTCCCTCCACCTCTTGCCCCATCCACCACGCCTCCCTCCCTCCCCTCTTTCTGGTCCTAAATAATTAAGTTATAATAATGAGGAAATAATGACTAGCCCGGAGGAGGAGGAAGCGCGGCGCTGCTCGGGGATAATGAAGATGGACTATTTTCTCGACGTAAACACCTACAGGAGACTAAATACCCTTCACGCCCCTTCTTCAGGTTGGCTACTCCCTGCTCCCTCCCCTACCCCTCGTCCTGTCCATACTCCCCTCCCGCCGTCTTCCTCTCCCCTCCCTTACTCCCCGTTATTCACCCACTCTCCCTCCCTCTCTCCCCTTACCTTCCCCATTTCCCTTTTCCCTTCCCTTCCGCCCTTACTTCCCTCCTCTCCTCTCCTCTCCTCCACCCCATTCTTTCCTTCTCCCCTCACTCTCAGATTTAGAAAGGTGAAGAAATAGAAAATGGAAGAGAGAAAAATGTTCGTCTTGGTGAAAATATTTGGTCTTCCGTCACTTTTTAGATGTTTATTTATTTATTCAGTTGTTGTTGTTGTTTTCTTTTTTTATGGCTGAGATAAGTTTGGTGTTGTGTAATGACTGTGGAGCTTTTTTTGTGCCTATTTCAAGGGGAGGCTCTTAACACATTGCTCGTTTCTTCTTATTTTTCTTTATATTCCTTTTACGTTTCTTTTGTTTCTATATTAGGACCCATCCTCATCATCATTATCATTTATCATCATCATTTTTTTCACATCCTGACCACAGAGGATAATGTAACTGAAGTATTTGTTTGTGCTAATTTCTTTATGTTAACTGATTTGGATCTTTTAATTATGATTTTTCACTGTCATCATCATCGTTTCCAAGATTATTATTATTGGCTATAATATTTACGTGTTTTCTTAGTTATATCAGTTTTTAGACCATATTGTTCCTAATTAATTATCCATCGCAGGTAGTGCTTGTCCTCTTATAGGCAGGTGCTGTGTGGCGTGGCTCAGGTGGTGGTTGTTGTAGTGTTGCCGCCGTCCCATAACCCATTAGAGGATGCATCCCCCCATAAACTCTACCCCATTACCGTTTTGTCCCTCCCATCCCATTATTATAGAAGCAGCCTCTACGTCCCCCATAATGATGCTAGTGTGCCTTTCTACATCACAAGCTACCTCCGATATAGCTTGCTGTGTCTTATTATTTTTTTTTACTTTGGTTTCCTGTACTCGTCCTTCTCTCCATCTCCCTACGCAAAGCACTCCCCCTTCTGTCTCTTTCGTCTTTGCTATAGTTGTCGTCTCTTTGCGTGTAGTCGAAGAGAATGGAAGAAAATGTAGATAGTAAAAGGCCAACTCTGATAAATAAGAGTTGTATTACTGTGAGTCCATATCCTCAACTTCCATGGGTGGGTTCACATAATTGGCAGTAGTTTTTCACGATTTCTAAGACATGGACAAGAAAAACACTCGTGAGAATCAGGCGCATCTTCTCTGTGGCC
This sequence comes from Eriocheir sinensis, assembly GCF_024679095.1. Lineage (NCBI taxonomy): Eukaryota > Metazoa > Arthropoda > Malacostraca > Decapoda > Varunidae > Eriocheir > Eriocheir sinensis. Next base: position 4,228,398 of record NC_066547.1, on the reverse strand, counting down.
TTCAAAACATAATGGTAACAAGAGTTCGAGGCGTTTGAAAATACGATCACATATTAATTATTTCCTTGCTTTCCTTAACACATCACTAGACTTCCACTATTCACACGACTACAACGAAACACACGAGAGATTAATCCAGATAAAGAAAGGTTTTGGTGGCCCCGCGACTAGTGAGACGGGAAAGCCACTCCTTAACCAGTCGGCCTAAGAGGTAGCCCACCCCACTCGGTTAATAGGCTATGGGAGGCTAGTCCATCAGGCGTGTCTCACCACCACATGTGTACTACGTGTGTTTTTCTTCCTGTTGAAAGCTTTAGTGTTACTTTCATGTATCATCCCCTCTTAAGCTTCTTTCACTCCTTTCTGCCGGTAAAAATGATGTTTGAGGGACTACTGGAGATGACAAATGGAAAGCGTGCCTCGCCTCCATACATCGAAATTGGGGCTCAGTGTGTGTAGGCTCGGTTCTCCTCCACAATTATTGTCAAGGAAAATGTGAATGTGGTATGTTTGTTATTTATCGCCATGCTAACCTTGATGTCCCCTACACGCCTATACATACTTCACATGATTGCATAATGGCTAGATTCCTTTGATATATTACCTCCACTATAGTAGTCGTACCTCTTAGCGCCACCATTACAGATATTACGGTAATGATCATTCGTGTCACTGGTGGATTACTTTCTCTGTATGGAAGCAACGCCGATACTGCCAACCAACAAACACGTACACAAAATGCTACTGTTGTGATTGCATTATTGATACTTTTAACACTCCAAATTGTGAGTGTATTAATGTATTGTACTCATATGTTTTACAGAGGCAGTTAACACTTCATTCTCGGCAGTTAAGAGTAGTTACAACTGTCTAGGAAGCACACACTTGTCTTAATCTGAAAGAAAATGCTGTAACGAGAAGCTCCTCCTTTCGCCAGTACTATTTTCTATAACATCTCACCTTTGCCCTTTCTCCTCCCCCCCAGATGTCACGTCTTGGAGGCTCGCCGGCGCCGCACGTCATCACAAGCAAGGTAACCCAAAGGCGATTTACGTCATGAGTTCAAATTTTGTAATAATTTCAACGTCGGGGCTATGTAGCTATTATCATTAATAAGAATTTTTTTATCATTATTGTTGTTGCTGTTGCTATTGATTAATGTTATAATTGTCATCAACATCAATAGTATCCTAAGTAGAAGAGAGAGAAGGAAGAGAAGTGTAGCACCAGCATCTGCATGGAATAATGATGATCTATTGATAATGATGATAATGGTAATACTATATCTATCACTGCTACCACTACTACTACAGTACTACCAATAATAATAATAATGATAATAATAATAATAATAATAATAATAAATATAATAATAATAATAATAATAATAATAATAATAATAATAATAATAATAATAATAATAATAGTTGAAGTAGTAGTAGTAGTTGCAGTAGTAGTAGTAGTAGTAGTACCAGTAATAGTAGTAGTAGTAGTAGTAGTAGTAGTAGTAGTAGTAGTAGTAGTAGTAGTAAAACCAACATCAAAGATAAACACACCTCCAGCCATGACCCACAAGAAGACGTGGCCGAGAAGAGCACACACATATATTTGCATCATAATTCGATCTCCGGCTCTGACCTCCTTCTTTCCTTCCTGCCTTCCTTGCCTTCACCAATCAGCCATTAGCGTGTCAATACCATTACTACGGGGTGCGGAGGGAGAGGAGAAGCGTGACGTGGACGAGCCATTACCGGGGCAGGCAGGCAGGCAGGCAGGCGGACAAGCGGGCAGGCGCGTAGGAAAGGTATGATAACTACGAATTACGAACCACTGAGTTTAACGACAGACAAATGCGGCGGCGAAGAGAAATCAAAGGCAACACCTGATTACGAGGAGCTGTTCACGATAATGGCGGTCCGTGGGCGTGTGTGTTTTCTGCATAGCGAAGTGCATTTTACTGGATCGAGTCTCGTGTGTGGAGCATTACGAGAGGAGGAGGAGGAGGAGGAGGAGAGGAGGACAGGGGAGTAAGAGGGACAAACTACAGGGGGGACAGGAGGGGGGCACTGAGGTAATAGGTCAGGGAGAACGGAGAAATAATAAAGAAAGACGAGTGTATGATTGAGTATTAGTATGGAAGGGGGTGAAGGACATATGATGAGTGTAGGGGGAGACAGGGGTGGTTAGGAGGGCGGGTCAGGGGTGAGGGAGGACGTGTGTGTGTGTGTGTGTGTGTGTGTGTGTGTGTGTGTGTGTGTGTGTGAGGCAGGGTGTGGCGGGAAGGTGTATGGTCCTGACACTTCACCTCCGGCCGCGTGAGGACCAGGACGTGTTTGGGGGGCGCCGCTCCATGGGGACTTTGACCTGGCTCTTGCTTGACCTGCCGCTGATGTTGTTGCTGCTGCGGGGTACGGTGTTTGTGTGTGTGTTTGTCTGTGCATGTGTGAAGGGAGGGGAAGGGAGCGTGTGTTAAAAATATCTATTCTTGGACCACAATATTTTTTAACGTAATTAGGACTATCATTGTTTAGCATTCTTCATTGTAGTTTGACTTGTGCAATGTATTAGTTATTTTTCAGTAAACAAACGATCTATCAATCTATCTGTATGTGTGTGTGTGTGTGTGTGTGTGTGTGTGTGTGTGTGTGTGTGTGTGTGTGTGTGTTTGCTTAATATTGCGTGCCTAAGACGTGGAACGAGTAAATACTGAGTGCCATATATGGCAGAAAGGGCGCCACAGAATCATTATAGTGCCAATTATACACACTTATCTGATTCTGTAGTTGTGATGTATGTCTTCACGAAGTTTTATGTCATGTATGGAAGGCACGGCAGCGTAATGGGGGGTCATTCATCACTCTTTTGACGCCGCCTTGCTAATACGCCGCTTGTTAGGCTGTCCTCCCGTGTGTGTGTATGTTGTTGTTGGTGTTGGTGTTGTTGTTGTTGTTGTTGTTGTTTTGGTTATAGTCGAAGAACAGGGTGTTTTCTTTTGTGTGTTTCTGTGTGTCTGCCTTTCTTCTACTATCTCAGTTTGTGGTTATGAATCAGTCGTTTTAATCGACGTTTTAAAACATCTTTTGCGCCTTCTCTCTTCTGTATGTGTACTTATGTAAAAGCTGGTGTGGAAGGGAAGGGGAGTTTTGTTGTGTGTGTGTGTGTGGCATATCTACCTCTCTGTCACTCTCTTGATGTGTGAATATGGATCGTTCGTCTGTAACCACTGTAATACATCTTTTAGTCATTTTTCCTTCCATAGACGTACTTCTGTTATATGGTAATAGGTCTTGGTCATTGTGTCATTATTTGTGTCATATTGTCTTTAGTCTATATTCCTCTTCTGTCTTCTTGTGTTTCCTTGTTGTGGTGTCGTGTGTGTGTGTGTGTGTGTGTGTGTGTGTGTGTGTGTGTGTGTGTGTGTGTGTGTGTGTGTGTGTGTGTGTGTGTGTGTGCGTGTGCGTATGTGTGTCTACCTCTTGCGGCTAGGTTAATGTGTGGTCATGGATCATTCGCCTCTCGCCTATGTAATGCATCTTTTAGTCCCCCTTCCTTCTATAGATGTACTTTTATTAAGATTGGTGTGGAAGGTAAAAGGTGTTATTTGTGTGTGCGTCTGTGTCTACCTCTCTGTCACTCAGTTGATATGTGGTTATGGATCTTTTTTTCTTTTGCCTGAGTAGTACATCTTTCAGTCCTTCTCCGTTCTGTAGATGTACTTTTGTTAAGGCTAATATGAAAAGGAAAGGTGTGTTGTGTGTGTGTGCGTGTCTGATCGCTTTATCTGTCTTGTTACGAGTGTCCGTGTGAGTGCACAGTAAACACACACTCGAGCCGCAAGGTGTGAAAGGAGAAGCTAAATAACCGTGGGAACATTAACTGAGGGAAGAACTGAAGCGATATGTAACATGAAAGAGGCGTTAGGTCCCATTACCTCCATTACCTCAAGAAATAGTGATGCATGACTGACACTGAATACACCAAGCGACAAGAGAGACGCAGAACCTGACATGTACAGCTCTGGGAATTGAGATAAGGTGCCTGTACCTGACATGGGATGGGTTAATCAAAGGTACTTATGAAGGGCTGACATGACACAGGTGATGGGAGGAGAGGGCGTACGTGACAGCAGACATGGATAGATACAAGAGAAGGATAGGTATGATGGAGGGTGATTAGGAGGACATATACAAGTAATAGGGTGTAATTGTATGGCAGTTTGGCAGTGTACAGGTGAGAGAAGAGTGGTAAATGTGTGATAGCTGACATGAATGGGTGGAAAGAGAAGGGAATGTGTATTGTCTGGGGGTTAAAGGAAGAAATATAAGTTCGACAGGGCATAGATGACAGAAGAATAGTTAAGCGTGCGTTAGCTGGCATGAATAGGTAGAAAGGGAAGGGAGTGTGACTTGTGAGGGGCTAAAAGGAAGAAATACGTACTGTAGGTTATCTAAAACGGTTCGAAATGATGTAGGTAAAGGGATGAATGGTTTGTGATAGCTGGCATGATATAGTGGAAAATAGTGGAGATGAGTCAATGGGAATGATAATGAAAAAAAAATGTAGTACGATATAACGGTTCGTTGCCAGATTATCGTACTCAGAGCATAGTATTTACCGGTTTTTGACGCCTAACTATTGCCAAGAAACATCAGGATCTAACTCTTTTAACGATAACTATAATTGAGTTTTGTTATTGGAGCCCAGAAGACAGTTTTGGGGTAGGAAGTCGGGAAATATAAGCGGCTGAGTACGACAATCTAGCAACGTTGGGTTCGCGCAGTAAAGCTGAAGGAATAAGGAAAGACAGTGTAAGGGATGACATGGATAAATGATATAAAAAGGAAATATGTGTTTGGGGTGATAACAAGGAATAGAAGGAAGTACGAATTGACGGCTCAACAGTTTATACATTATGGGTGAGGGAAAGAGGAAAAAAAGCTTGGATACGTGGATGCAACAAATGAAAAAGAAAGGGAGAGAACTGGGGGGACTTAGTATGGATGGATAAATGGAGATGAAGGGGGAGGGAACTTAAGAATGAGGAACTGCATTTCAAGACACCTCTCCACCCGAAACTGACCTCTCTTTTGGCCACTCTTTACTTTTGTCTGTTGTGGGAGCGGTGAGTAGCGGGCTTTTTTTTTCTACACTATTTTTGTTACCCTTGAGCCGTCTCCTTTGTTGAAAAAAAAGAAAAAAAAGAATAATAATACAAGAATGTCATTGCCCTGTCACAATGTAAAGAGGCCGGTGACCCTTCTGTGGATGTAGTACAGGGGTGGGGGATGTGTACAGAAGACTCATAGTAATAAAGGTGTAGAGAACTTTTATCCTTATTCGATTATTTAGCATTTGGGGAGCAGCGACATAGCGGGATTTTTTTTTATTTTTTTTTATTTTTTTTTTACTTATATACATGTATTTTGTTTTTGCCTCTAAGCTTCCTCCTTTGCAGCAAAAAAAAAAAAAAAAAAGATAAATGCTGAAAGTGTAGAGGAATTTCAACTTTCCTCTGATACGTCCTTGTCTATCCGTGTCATGATTTTTACCATTTTTGTTGTTGTTGTTATTGTTGTTGTTGTTGTTGTTGTTGTTCGTCGGAGTGGTCGTCCTCGTCTTCGTCCATCGATATTGTAACTGTCATTATTTAAGAGAGATAAGTTAGGAGAGTTTTTTTTTTTGTTTTTGTTTTGTTTTTTACATCAAGGGAGGCAGCTCCAGGGCAAAAAACAAAAAACAGCAACAGAAAAGTCCGCTAAACGCTGCTTCGGCAAAACGGAGAGCCAAAAGAGAGCATGAATTAACAGGAGACAGAGGGAGTTAAATAATCTCACACACAAACAATCCTCCCACAATAATTAACATGGAACGGAAAGAAATACTACTAATAACCCCTCGCAATAATTATCAGTAGCGAGAGTCATTCCCAGCGGCCGTCACTCATAATGCACACACGTCCTTTTAAAACGCTCCATCGATCTGTACCGAATGCGCCGTGAATGTATTTTTATATTGCCCAGGAGCTTTTATGTCCCTCCGCCTCGAAGTCTTTCCTAATTAATATCCTCCCAATGAGCTCCTAATGATTACCTGGGGAAAGTAAAGAAAGAAAGATGTAAAGATTATCCCAGTAGAAAGTCTTACGTGTTCCTCAGTGAACGTTGGTATTATGTCGAAAAGAAGAACAGTAATAAGCATACTAGAGGAGAAAGACAGACAGACAGACAAAGATAAAAAGAGATTATTATGGTTTATTAGCAAAATCTTTCCAAACAGAATACATGAGATGAAAAAAAGGGAATACGGAGATAATAAAAACAAAATAATAAACACACAGTCAACAGAGAGAGAGAGAGAGAGAGAGAGAGAGAGAGAGAGAGAGAGAGAGAGAGAGAGAGAGAGAGAGAGAGAGAGAGAGAGAGAGAGAGAGAGAGAGAGAGCAAATTAACGTTTCTCTTTCTCTCTCCCATTCAGCGCACGTTTAGCTCCTTGGCAGGTAATGACGTAGACGCTTCTTGTTTGTTTAGTGACTCGCGATTGGTGGCAGAGGTTGTTTGGTCCGTAATTACCGATCATAACAGTACTTCACATCGGCCATTACGCGGGTACCTTGCAGCCATTCCATTACGGTTTTATTGTAGCCTCTTCTTTTAATTCGGCCGTTCCTGTTCTTTGTTACTTCATCAATTTCTCCAGCGTTCCACTCTCGCTCTTATTGTTTTTCTTTTTATTAATTATTCTGCATTCTCTTAATCATTCGGGTCTACTTTACGCCTAATTTACTTTTATACCACATTTCAATTTATTCTTCCACTTCATTTTTCTTGTCATAAATAGCTTGTTTTTATTAATATTCTGATGATTCTCTTTATCATTAGGAGAAACTTTTAAGCTAATCTAATTTTTGCATCACATTTCAATTCCACTTTTGTATTTTCCTCATAAAAAAATAACTTGATTTCTTTACCTTCCTTTCAGCGTCGAACGCTTTGTCTCTCTTACTCCAATATGTCATTCAGTTTATTCCATTAATTAGGGGGGGTTCGCTTTTCTAACAGGTAACATCTTAAGATTACTCATATCATAACGTTCTTTATCGCATATTTCTCTTTAACATGCCATTCCCTTCTCCCGATCCTTCGTTTATTTCTCAAGTCAGTATTCTTCTTCTGGGTCCCCAAAATTATACCCCAAGGTTATCGTTTTTCTTATTATGTCGTATGCCTTTATGTTCTCAGCTTCCATCCACTTTACTTTACCTGCCGCTTCTCGACCCTGCATTTATCCCAGTCAGTCAATCGATCAACTTCTACACTCGCTTCTATATTAATCCCCTTTTTCAATCGGTCTATTCTCATCTTATTCTATACTTATTCCGTTTCTATATTCATTTTCATCCACTTTTTTTTTACAGCAAAGGAGACAGTTCAAGGGCGTAAAAAAAAAAAACACTATTAAAGAAAAAAAGCCCGTTACTTACTGCTCCTGAACTTAACTTTTGTCCGGTCTTCCTTGCTTCGCTGTTTATTCCTTTCTGATATTTTTTCCCTTATTTCCTTTCGCTTCGTCCTCGCTCCATCCATTTTTTTTGTCCACTTTTCTTTTTGTCTGCGTGATAATTCCGCCTCGATATCCTTCCTCTTATTTCATCAGTCTATTTCCCTTTCCCCGCAATTATTTTCCCTCATTTCCTCTCGCTTCTTATTTTCTCCTTCTGTTACCTGTTTCCTTTATTCACTTATCTATTGTTTGCTCTTCCTTGCCTCTATACCTACTCCGTTTCTATATTCTTTCCCTTATTCAATCGTCTATTCTTATATTATTGTATACTTATTCCGTTTCTATATTCTTCCCCTTATTCAATCGGTCTATTCTATCTTCTTTCCCCTCACACTCTCCTCCTTCTCCTAGTCTCCTCCTCCTTGCCTCTCTCTAATTCCGTTCCCATATCTTTATTATATCGGTCTATCTCCTTTTCGTCACACGCTCCTTATACACCATTTCCTAAACGACCCTTCTCTTACATCACCCTCCTCCTCCTCCTCCTCCTCCTCGCCATATAATTCCCGAACACACCGCCTCGTATTCATGCCTCCGCTGCCGGGTTCAAGAGGGTCAATAATCCGGCGAATTTTGGATATGAAAGCTAATCACCCGCAATTTGGCGAGGCTCTTGACGGGATATTTAGGAGCCAATCATCGGGGCCGCTTTGAAATCGACTGTCGTATTGATCTTAAGGAGGAGTAGGAGGAGGAGTATTAGATTCCCTTCCTTTGGGTCTCGGAGGCTAATGTGACGCAAAGCAGTGGCGGTGATCGGGTTGAGTGGCGGCGGTGACGGTGCTAATGGGGCTGAGGGAGATGAAAATGACTCGTAATAATCCTGCTCCTCGCTCACACGGCGCTGTAATCTTTGTTTTAATGATTGCCCTTGCTGGTGTCGCCCCGCCCCGTCTCGTGTGTGTGGGTCAGTAGATGGGGGGTGGGGGGTGGGAGTTTGTGTGGGGGTGGGTAAGTGGGTGGACGTACGTGTGTGTGTGTGTGTGAGAGAGAGAGAGAGAGAGAGAGAGAGAGAGAGAGAGAGAGAGAGAGAGAGAGAGAGAGAGAGAGAGAGAGAGAGAGAGAGAGAGAGAGAGAGAGAGAGAGAGAGAGAGAGTGTACAATATTTGTTCTCTATGCGTAGACTCGTGGCGTCCGTCGTATGATTAACTTGATGTATTATTTCTGCATCAGCAACAACAACAGCAGCAGGAGCAGAAAATGAAACTACTGCCGCTGAGGCACCACGAGCACGTGCGCCGTGCCCCTCCTCCTTTGTGGCATCGCCGGACGTTGATGTTCGGACAGCAATACTAAGGGCCGAAAAAGGACCACTTGTAAAAACGCAAGCGGCGATGGGAAGCTCGGCGACAGTTAGGTTAGCAGCCGCTCAGGTCACCTCCGGGACGTTCCGCCGCCTTGCACCTGTCCGCTCCCAAGAGCCCTCTGTGACTCTCCTTGACGTGGGCTCCAGCGGCAGAGTGAACCTGACAGCCCCAGGGTCCCCTCTTATGAGCTACTCTCCCCAGCTTAGCCTCCAGACCTTCACACTCTGCCTCTGGGTGAAGCCACACCGCCTTCACCGGACCAACAACGTCGTGTACCTTGGCGCCGATCGGCGACGCCGCTTCATGCAGCTCTCACGTAAGTCGGGGCTGAGGGTCTTGGGTCCCGAGGAACACAGATTTTGAGACTTGTGATTGTCAGCATACGAGCCGAATCTAATTTCTATTCTTTGTGTATGTGTCTCAGTCAGCAATGGAGCAGTGACCCTTCACACCACGCGTTGCCACCAGCGGTACGAGGTGTTCTTGGGCGTCCGTGTGTGGGACCACCTTTGTGTAGCGCAGGGTCAAGGCTTAACTTTGTACTACAACGGCGCGGCGGTGCCTTCCTCGCCCCTCTGCGCTGCCGGCCAAGGTGATGAGGACTTCCTCGTCGAGCAGTTCATCGTCGGAGGTTCGCTGTGGGGCGGCGTGCCGTTCTCTGGTTTCTTGGCAGACGTGAGGCTGTTCGACGCTGCGCTCACCGAGAACGTGGTGCGAGCCGTGGCTGAGAACCTCGCGGCCGCCGTGCCAGTCTTTGAAGTGACAGAGTCATCGCTCCAAAGTCTGTCGGGCGTGGTCACTGGTGTGGAAATCGGCGCCGTGGACGTGAAGAGTTTGACATCAGTTCCGAATGAAGAATACTATTTCTACATTGAAACGAAAGTCAATTATAATGATGGAAGAGATTTGTGTAAAAATATTGGAGGAAGTCAAGCCACGGTCACTGAAAGCAACACTCAACACATTATGAATATTTTATTAAAACACTCCGACAAGGCTGAGGGTGAGATGACGGACGCGTGGATTCATGTTCCTGGCAATTCACCCAACAAGACGCTCTCCACTTGTCCCCTGATGTATGTGTACCGGGACCCGCCTGCCCTGCTGAAGGAGGAAGGCGAGTGTGAGATCGGTGCTGCTGTCCTCTGCCACTTGCCTCAGACGCATAGACTGAGACTACTCGGCCTGGAGAAGGAAATAACTCTGTACCCGACGAACGATAACGTCTTTGAGGACGGAGGCAACTACCGCCTAAGAGCATCAGGCGTCAGCCTTCAGTTGGAAAACGTTCAGTCTGGAAGCATTATTTATGAGAGACCGTTATCTTCCTCGAAGCAGTTAACGGGTCGTTACAAATGGAGTGTCACAAAGAATGTTGCAGAGAGTAACAACAATGACACGGAGGTATCCCTGACCCTCACGGCTTGCGGCGAGGGTCAGTTCACCTGTTCGAGCGGTGGCTGCGTGCACCTGAAAGACGTGTGTGACCTTGTCAACGACTGCGAAGATGCCTCCGACGAGGTTCTATGCTCCAACAGGACGGCCCTCCCCAGCACCTACAACAAGTTATTCTCGCCTTCTCAGGGGACACTCAATCACACAGCAGTCGGCCTCCAGGTGATTCTCGAGCAGATCAATCACATGGTACTCACCGAAAACTTGCTCAGACTTCTCTTGAGAGTAAATGTTAAATGGCGGGACCCTCGGATTGTCTTCAAGTACCTGCAGCAAAATTATTCCGTCGTGTTAACTGAGGAAGTGGTCAAAGAGATGTGGCTGCCCAGCGTCGACTTGGTCACCGCCACGCCAGACTGCAGAGACAAGATTGACTTCCCCAATAACAAAGACAAGACGGTGACCGCCACGGCGCGCACCGACGGCAGCGACACTGTCCTCGGCTACGCAGAGGGTGAGTGTGTGTCGTCAGCCGTGTTTCTTCAGGTCACTTCTACATATAGTTTTTTTTTTGTTTGTTTTTTGTCCTGCACCCATAGAATGAATACTACTTGGCACTTCCTTTCAGTCAATACTCCAAGAACGTGTGCTTATAGGAGTCTCATGCACCCTTGATGTTTTTCAAAGAACAGCATTAAACGAGAAGGAAAGGTAAATACTCGGTTATCTCTCTCTAATAAATCAGTGTACATGCTCTGACTTGTCCCGTGAGCCTCGAGGAACTAAACTTGAGCTTTTCTCTAGTGAGGACGTTCCCCGGCGCCCTCACGGACCTGCATGTTCGGCGGGCCGACGAGATCACCTTCATGTGCCACCTCGACCTCTTTTACTACCCTTTCGACATTCAGGTAGCCGCTCAAGATATCTGCAGAGTGTTTTGATCCACATCGCTAACACTGAAGGACAGGCGATACAAAGGTAACTACCACAAGCAGTAAATAGGTGTGTCTTGGCCAGATATGCAGGATGCCGCTGAGGCTGAGGACCCAGCAGGTAACGGACACCGCCTGGAATGCGAGCCAGGTGTCTGCGAGCATCGGCGACAACTTGATACTCACGCTTCTCTACGTGCACCAGTTCAACATTAGCGTGAGCAGCGACAATGAGACGGTCAGTGCATCATCAGTATCGCTGGAGTGAAGGAAAAGGTTCACACTACTTGACACTTACAGTTGCATGACTTACCATAACACGGGACGAGACATGGCGGTAGTGACGGACGGTCTTGCGCCATTACAGGCTATCATAGTGGTGAAGCTGGGCCGCCGCTTCGCCGCCTACATCATCAACACGCTGCTGCCGTGCATGGTGCTGGAGATGATCGGCTTCCTCACGCACGCCTTCCCCATCAAGGACTTCAGTAACCGCTGCACCGCCACGCTTTCCTGCCTCATCGTCAAGGCCGCCTTCTTCCTCCAAGTGGGCAACGGTTTGCTCGTGTATTTAAAGATGCTATGAAAATGTTTTAAAATGGTGTCATCCAATGCATATTTTAAAGGCCAAGGAGATAAAAGCATGTGTTTTGAGAGTCTGAAAATCACCTAATGTAGCTATCTGTAACGCTACTTCCACGCTAAGCCATCACCACTCCGTCCTCATCACCGCCGCCGCCGCCTCTCCCCAGATCAGCGGCACCCTCCCGCAGTCGGCCGAGCCCAAGCTGGTGGACGTGTGGATGTTCGGCAACGTATTCGTGTTGTCGCTCATATTCCTGGCGCACGTGGCCGTCCTGCACGCACAGCGACACCTCGAGGCCGCACAGGTGACCGACAGTTACTGCCCTCCGTGTCGGGGATGAACCGCTGGAGGTTCTGCTGCCTGTAAAAGTCAGCCTTATCATTCTTCCTTAGCTTATCAGATAATTTCCTTCTTGATCTCCACTTGTGTGACGTAAAATCTGATATGAATGACCATCCGGGCCACTGATGCTTCTACTAATTATCTAAAGCAATCGACAACCGCCCAAACTGCCCCACACCTTAGTTATCGCACCGCTTACTGACCGCTTCCTGCACTTACATCTGACATTGTACATTGCATGCGTCCCTGGCACCAGCAGAGTAACATGACCGCCCATTGCAGAGCGCCCCCAAGAAGGACACCATCGCCTGGGAAGAGGAAGTCCTTCAGAAGGAGAAAGAGTACCCTCTGGCGCGCTACGTCAACATCGTGGGGCTCATGACAAGTATAATAGTGTGTATAGCCTTGCTCTCGGGCATCGGCGTGGCGGCGTCCAGAGGCAAAGCGAACGCCCTGCAGCAGTAATCGTGGACCTGCTGCTGCTCTGAGGGTTCATTGCTTGATGTAAGAGTTATGAGTATTTCGCCCCCTGCCTGATCTTTCTGTGGCCATACATCGTCTCTCCGCCATTCTTCCCTTGCGTTACCCGCGGAAGAAATGTCTATGTTATATAACGTACAGACACTAAAAGGATGTGTTAGAAAAAAAATATATTGTATTAAGTCAAGTAGAGTTTAATATAACAAAAAAGATATTCCTCTGCACTTCACACAAAAGGAAAGTTAGATTTGAAGAACCTTATAGTCTCGTCTCTCTTTTTTTTTTTTTTTTTGGGGGGGGGGGGGGGGGGGGTTTGTGTGGTTACGAGGCTCCTGAAAATTCTGCGGGTCTGTTGGCGAAGGCGGCGTCGTGAAGCTGCGAGTCCCTCCTGACGAAGACGTAGTTGAAGGGCTGCAGGTCAATGATGATAGTGTAGAGGGAGTAGCCTTGGTCGACGAACCTTGAATTAAAAGATGACAACGCTGGTGATGGTTTGACTGGTTTTAATGCGATGATGACGATAGGGACATGGAAGGGTATCAGTGATTTTGAATTTGATGGTATGCAAGTATATAACAGTGACAGTAACGGCTGAAATAGAGGTTTAGTAGATGTTCTGGTCATGGTAAAGGAGAACTGGGTGGTAAAGAAAGACGTGGTAATAGTGATTGTGTATAGAGAGGTAATAGAACATTGCAACGATAGTGTGTGCTGCAGATTTTGAAGAGGATGATATATTCGATGTTCTTTTAAGAGTGACGTTGCTGGTAATGATCATGTTAGGGCTGTTGAATTGAATGAGGTGAGAACAGTGGCAATAACCTTAAGCTCCGCCACATGGGGACAGCAACTTAACGAACAATTAAAACGGCCCATCACAATCGAATGCCTCACAGTCTTATAAAAAAAGGCTTTATACTTAACATAGCGAGGAGAGGAGAGCAAAGAAACCACCAAAATGAGACGGAGGGGAAATACTTTAGGGGTAAGTAGGAGGACTTGATTCGTATGATGAGGACTTGATTCCCATACTCACATCTGGATAAAGTCTTCGTGGGGTGAGTCCATGGCCGTGAAGGGGTTGTGATGCTCCACCAGCCACACGTCCACCGCCACGCCCCCGCCCAGGAAGGCCCGCGCCACGCCCTCCTCCACGCCTGCAAACCATCACATCGCTAGAGAAGGTTGCACGAAGGGAGCTCACGAGTTTACTTCAGCTCTGGACGAATTATATAGAGTAGAGATAGAGAGAAAATAGCAATGGGAGAGACTTAGTTACTATTTGTTTATGCTATTTCTTTTCTTGAACCCTCCTCCACGCCTGCAAACCATCGTATTGCCTCCCGAGTTTACTTCAGTTCAGGATAAACCATGAGCAAGAGTGACAGAGAATGGAAGTAATACGGGAGGGACTTCACTATTTATTTACGACTGTCAAACTTAAATCTCATATCGAAACTTCCATATTACCTTAGGTTTTGCGATGCTACGAAGTTTATAGCCAATCACCCAATACTTTTCACTCAAGCAAATCGTAATAGTTGCAGTAGCGGGGATGAATTAATGGAATCAGTGTTTGAGTGTCCCTTGTCTGAAAAGCCCCAAGACCCCGCCATGCCGCCTCGCCTCACCCTCAGTGTCCAGAGAGACGAAGTGGACGTGCGTCACCCCGAGGGCCAATAGGAGCGTCTGGAGGGGCAGGCACTGGACTTGCTCGTACGTCTGATAGCCCACCGGCCGCCCGAGGTTGAAGATCGACTCCACCAGCATGTTCTGAGCGCGATAACCGACCGCCGTCTCAGAGTTTTTGACCATCTTCACCAGCGTTGTCTGTTAGAGGAGGAAGGGGAAGGGGTGATGGGTTAGTTATTGATTGCTGTGGAAGTTCAAGTGACTAGGGATTATCTCAGTAGTCGCCTTCTTGTAGGGAAACGTTAGGGCGGGACCATTACCTTACAACTCTATCTTATGGGTACAAGACTCTGAGATCCGTATTTTTAAACGTATCGGGCTCCCATCACGACTATTTATCAACGCCACAGAAGAGATTAACCGGGTTTTCATGGGTGATTTTCCCGTTCAAGATTCAGAAATCGTGTAAAACTATCACCAGCATCACAAAAACAGTCCATGAAAATCCCAGCAACTTCTACAAGAGGCTTCACAAACAGGCGAACAGAGGCGCCGATACGTTTAAGAATACGAACTTGAGTCACTTGGGCTATGGGGACTTGCCTGGCTCGGGAAGATGCTGGTGGCGAGGCAGCAGTGTGAGGCCCATGCGCGGCGTTGCTTCGTCAGGAGAAGAGCGAACATGTCCCCGTCAGGCTCCACCAGCAAACCAGACCAGCCCTTCTCTCGCTCCAGATAAACCGTGTTGGAAAGATACTCGCCGTCCAGCGCCCCGGCCTCCACGAAGAAACCCGGCGGTTGCCCCTCGAACAGCGCCACCACCAGGCGATGCAGCTTCTGCCAGCCCAACGTCGAGTTACGGAAGGACATATATTTTTTGTCCGTCGGCAGGTTGCTGTCCTCTCGTAGGTTGTAGGGCTCCACGGACGGCGGCACCAGGTAGCTTACAAGGGGTGGTGTTAGTAGGATTGTGCATACAAGCGTTCGACTGGAAATTGCCTTATGAATAGATAGTTTGTAAGCTGTCCAATCAAGCAGTTAGATTTGTAACTTTCAATAATCCTAAAGAATGACTTAAGTTGGGTCACATGCTAGGCCTTCCCAGTGCACCCACCTACAATAGTGAATGAACGTTTGGACAGAGTGGATGCACCCTCAGGATACGCTCACCAGCCTTTACCTTGCTTGTACACAGTCACCTGCTGTCTGAGGTAATGGCTTGTATCTGACAGTCACGGTTGACCGACTCACCATGAATTACTACGTGCTAGCCGGCGTTTTGGGGCCTCTCGTAACATTACCTCTGTCTGCCTCATTATTAGCAGGCAGTGATTATCTGTAATGATGATGATGAAGAGGACAAAGAGAAGTACCCAAGGATGTATAATCCCTGGAGTAGGAATTACACACATACATATGCTATCTATTTGTCGATTGGTCTATCTATCTATCTGTTTATATCTAATTCGATCCCTTCCTTTAAACGCGAGCCACAAGTAGCCATACACACCTCTGTCTCACGTGCTCGAGGAGGCGAGGGTCGGAGGCGTCCAGCGGGCCCTGCATCAGTATCTTCAGCACCTGGTTCTCCCACTGGCCCTGAGTATAACACAAACATACCACTTGCAGCAACAACAACAGCAACAACAGCCAGTCCTATGCGGCACCCTTTACTACAGTGCTGTTCATGCACCTAACTGAACGCACTCGGTATTTACTCATCTGTCCTCGATATATAAGTTTCACATGCTCGTACGTCATCTTACTCACCCTCGTCGTCAGTGCCACCGTCAGCAGTGTACCCGCAAACATGGCAGCGGTGAGTTTGATAATAGTGATCTTCTTTGGCCTCATCGTTAGGTATCTGTGGTTGCTCAAAGCCTGGGGTATGCGTGAGGAACAGTCACCCATGCACACACCGCTTTCTTTGTTCTTGTGTCTCATTCTTCCGCCAGTCACACGCCACTCTTTATTTCCATCTGCAGGTCCTCACTTTTTTTCTCTTGAGTCACCGCAATTCACACCTGTTCTCCGCTCCGGGTCACTGGTTCGTAAGATGACATCATCACCCGCTGGGGAATGCGGTCAGAATCAGGTGACTTCGAACGATTTAAAACACCACTCAAAGATAGAATGGTTAATGAGTGTAGCTTCATTGATAGACATAGACAAATAGATAGACAGGTAGATAAAGTAGAGAGCAGAAAGAGGGTAGGCCTACACACATAAACTCCCTCGTGTTGAAATATATAATGAAATGTACATATGGATAGATTAGAAGTCCACTGTTAACATATTAGCTCAGTTGCATCCACGAGTTATGCCTATCACAAGGACCGGCACTTAAAAACACACACACTGCTTGATATTCTTAGACACTTCTGCCTCTCACATCAACTATTTCTAATGCCAAAAAGGAGATCAGTCGGGTTCTAATGAGTAGTATTTTAGGTTCATGGTACGGAGCAAGGGTCGAACTACCACCAGGATCATAAAACTACCCATGGAAATGCCCAAAACTCCCACGAAAGCCTTGTCAAGTGTGTGCTGGGGCGCCGAAATTTTTAAGAACATGGCCCACAGACTCACATATGCACTCTGTAGACGGGCAAAAAATACACTACCACAGACAGCCTTTGCCACGTCGAACCCTCCAAACACCTGCCGCTCAGTACATCACTCACCTCGGGGGAAAGCAAGAGTCAGACGGTGCTTGGTGCGGTTTGCCTTAATTTGCATGGCTTTAGGGTTGCAGGCTTGGGTTTAGGGTGGGGAGGGATGACTTCGTGGCTTGTCGTCTTGGAGATTGACTGGCTGGTAACCGATTCACTGACTGACTATCTGGTTTTCATGGTCACTGCACTGCCTCAGGACTCTCGGCGGTGTCTCTGAATGAAGCAAAGGTTAAAACTCGTATGCAAGTGAAAATCCACCACAAAAACTGCAGGTAAAGTTGATATTACTGCTTTGGACGACCACCGAGTATATGGAGGGTTACAGGCAGAGTGGCAGGAGGTAGCTATACGAGGAGGAAGTTTGGGGAGATTATAGGGAGGAAAGTTAGTCATGTTTAAGGTAGGTTGTGGCGTTCTAGGGCCGAGACTTGAAGGAAAGTGAGGAGAATATTCTGTTTTCAATTTGTTTCGTCGCCTTAGAGAGAGAGAGAGAGAGAGGAGAGGAGAGGAGAGAGGATGAACGCAGACATACACTTGTGCTCTCGTTGTACTCTTCCCATCATTAATAACCGTCTCCTGTAGCACCTATCGGGATCACTCTTTATAAATCCCTCCTGCGGTCACGAGAAAGCACTACTTCCGCCGAGGCCGCGCGCCAGAGTCATCACAGGAAACGATAAACTCACCGATCATAGAGTTAGCTCGTGTTCCCGCCACGTCCGACTGGCCAAGATTGGACCAAAAACACTCCCACCACGGAATGCAGGATGTTGCCTCTTCCACCTTGAGAGCTTCCTCGCGCTGCACGTCCCTTGTGGCTCTGGATGGCAAGTGTCGAGGGAGTTCACGGGTTCAAGAAGCTTCTGACGTGGACTTGAGAAGGGGGTGATGAGGTTCGTGTCTGTCCTTCCGTCTTTTGCTGTGGGACGATTGTAGGGAGTCACCGGCTCTGTATGTCTCCTAGATGCCAAGTATTCAATCGAGTTTACGGATTCAAGAAGCTTCTGGACCTTTGCACATGGTCTTTAAAGTCTTGCAAAACTACCGCCAGGCTCACGGAAACACGGATAACTTCTGCGAGAGCCTTTACAATTTACAGAACTACCATCAGGCCCAGAAACCCACTCATGAAACCCGGATAACTTCTGCGAGAGCTTAAGAAGAAGGCAATGTAGGTCATGCCTCTCTTCAGTGTTCATCGTCTCTTGCTACGGGACGGCTATAGCGAGTCACCTAGTCTTATGTCACCTGGATGCCAAGTGATCAAGGGAGTGTATGGGCCCAAGAAGCTTCTGAAGATGGTGTAGGCGACTAAAGAGGGTCATTAGTCTTCTTCGTCCTTCGGTCTCCTCGCCGTGGGACGCTTATAGGCAGTCGCTTGTCCCGGTCGTCGTTACGCTTCCAGGTAATAACACACACACCGCGGTCCTCGCCTTCACCTCCCGCCGCAAGAATCGCCTCCTTCCGCTCCTGGGCCGGGTTGAGGGTAGCCAAGACTCCCGCCCTTGCCGCTGGTCACTCGCCGCGTCCTCCCCTCCCATTACGGCGTCGCGCTCCACCGCCGGCCTTCACTCGCCTCTGGTATTCTGTTATTATGTGTTATGTTATCTTCCTTTGCAACTCACCGGCAGGATAAATATATTCAGTAAAAGTACGACTGTCCTTGACGCCGAGATTATCGCTGTATTTATGCTGGTAACTGAAGTCTGTCATTTTTTTGTTTGATTTTTGTAGCGATGGTTGGCGGTGACGGTGTTATGTGATTGTAGGCTGTGAGTATCTTCCGGCGTGGTGATGCCTCATGAAGTGTCTGTATGTTCGTGTGTGGGAAGTGCTCATCATTCCATTTTTCCTCCCTTTTTCCATCCCTTCAGTACCCTTAGTCCCGTGATTGACCCCCCTTTTGGCCATCTCTTCGGATTCTTTACAGGAGGAGCAAGTAGCGGGTTTTTTTTTTATTTTTGTTTCCTTTTTTTGTCCCCTTGTGCTGTCGCCTTTGCTGTAAAAAAAAAATCCCTATCCTCATCAAAATCATCTTTCAAAACACATCTAGGTTTACATTTGTTTTTATTCATTTACGTTAATGTGTTTATTACTATACATAACCATATATAAAGAAATCTGTCAATATAATAATTTACATTGAAAAAATCGCCGTTCTCTGGATGAAAATATCTTGCAAATCTTATTTTTTTAAGACTTTTGTGGTTATAAAAACAAGCAGGCAAGAAATTCACACTGACTTGAAGGTTAAAAAGTAAATTTCCAAGTCTGCAAGGAGAGAAGGAAGGAAGATCGGGGAACTGGAGGAAGGAGAAACGGGGAACAGTAGGAAGGAAGAACGGGGAACTGGAGGAAGGAAGAACGGGGAACAGTAGGAAGGAAGAACGGGGAACAGTAGGAAGGAAGAACGGGGAACTGGAGGAAAGAGAAACGGGGAACACTAGGAAGGAAGAACGGGGAACAGTAGGAAGGAAGAACGGGGAACTGGAGGAAAGAGAAACGGGGAACACTAGGAAGGAAGAACGGGGAACAGTAGGAAGGAAGAACGGGGAACAGTAGGAAGGAAGAACGGGGAACAGTAGGAAGGAAGAACGGGGAACAGTAGGAAGGAAGAACGGGGAACAGTAGGAAGGAAGAACGGGGAACAGTAGGAAGGAAGAACGGGGAACAGTAGGAAGGAAGAACGGGGAACAGTAGGAAGGAAGAACGGGGAACAGTAGGAAGGAAGAACGGGGAACTGGAGGAAGGAAGAACGGGAAGCTGGAGGAAGGAAGAACGGGAAGCTGGAGGAAGGAGAAACGGGAGACAGTAGGAAGGAAGAACGGGGAACAGGAGGAAGGAAGAACGGGGAACAGGAGGAAGGAGAAACGGTTAACAGTAGGAAGGAAGAACGGGGAACAGGAGGAAGGAGAAACGGTTAACAGTAGGAAGGAAGAACGGGGAACAGGAGGAAGGAGAAACGGTTAACAGTAGGAAGGAAGAACGGGGAACAGGAGGAAGGAGAAACGGTTAACAGTAGGAAGGAAGAACGGAGAACAGGAGGAAGGAGAAACGGTTAACAGTAGGAAGGAAGAGATGAAGAAGGAAATAGGGAGGAAAAGACTGCATTCTTCACACTCAGCCACCGCCGAGAGGAGCTCATCACTCTCCCTGGGCGTCCATCTCCGCTCCCACACTTACCTGCACGCAACGACACACACACACACACACACACACACACACACACACACACACACACACACACACACACACACACACACACACATCCACACACATCCACACACAGCATTTTCACTTTATATAATCATCCATGTCTTTATTCTTGCATTCTTTCACCCATGCATGTTTTGTTTTTTTCCTTCTGCTTTCCTCTTCCTTTCTTCCTTCCTTCCCTTCTTCCTCCGTTTATCCTTCCTTTTTCTTCATTCCATTATTCATTTTTTTCCTTCCCTTCTTTCTTTCTTACATTATTCCTCCCTTGCTCCTTCCTTCATTCCGTTCTCTACAGCCATTATTTCCTTATTTTCCTTCCTTTCATTATTTTATACCTTCCTTCCATCCTTCCCTCCTATACTTCCTTCCATCTTGCCTTCCCTCCTTCACTTTCTTCCTCTTCTCCTTCCTTCTACCCTCCATAACCTTCATTTCCTTTAGTTTTATTTCTTCAGAAACAAGCGCTCCTGCCTTACGAATTTATTAAACTTCTTTCAAGGTATATATAAGAACTGGGATGCCCACATCCCCAGTGATGTTATATACCTGGACTTTCAGAAAGCCTTCGACAAGGTACCGCACGAGCGACTCCTTAAGAAACTGCACTCGGCGGGCATTGGAGCCAATCTGATCGTGTGGATAAGAGATTGGCTCACCGACAGAAAACAACGAGTACTACTCAACGGACAGCCTTCCGATTGGCTTCCAGTCACTAGTGGAGTGCCTCAAGGGTCAGTGCTGGGACCCATTCTCTTCATCATATATATCAACGACCTCGAATCAGGACTGAAATCCACAATATCGAAATTTGCTGATGGCACCAAGGTGGGGGGAAAGGCCCTCACAAAGAGCGACTGCGAAATCATTCAGAAAGACCTCAATCACATTATCGAATGGTCGGAAAAATGGCAAATGTCCTTTAATGTTGACAAATGCAAAGTCATGCACATTGGGTCCAGAAATATATTGTAACCACACATACATCATGAATGGGAGATCTCTGCAAGCGATGCAGGAGGAAAAGGATGCTATCCTTGTGTAATTCCATGGTAAGACCGCACTTCGAGTATGCAGTACAGTTCTGGTCTCCTAATTACAGAAAGGACATTGATTTACTGGAAAGGATTTAACGACGCGCCACGAAGATGATACCAACCTTAAGGGCTCACCCGTACGAGGAATGACTCGAGCGACTCAATCTCTTTACATTGGAGAAAAGACGCCTACGAGGGGATATGATTCAAGTCTTCAAGTATCTGAAAAAAATCAATAACGTCGATTACTCCAAACTCTTTGAACTGCAAACCAACCTAAGAACTAGAAATAACGGTTTAAATCACCAAAGCGGGCAACCTCGTAATGAGCCAATAGGCTATCTGTTGCCTGCATTTCCATGTTTCCATGTTTCTATTTCCTTCTTTCCGTTCCTTTCATCTTTTTATCTTTTCCTTCCATCCTTCTTTCCTATGCTTCCTTCCATCTTGCCTTCCCTCCTTTCCTTCCTTCCAGCTTTCCTTCCTTCCTTCCTGACTTCCGCCCTGTTCCCATCGCTCCCTCTGCGCTTTCTTCATCCTGTGGGAGAAGAGTTTGTCTACTGTGAACCACCGTGTAAGAATGGTATCCTGTGCTTCCTCGTTATAAGAACCCTGTGGCCCTTAGTCCCGTCTCCCAGGTGTGATGGTGATTACAGGTGCGCTTATGTTGGTAGTGAAAGTTGTGAAGGTGATGTGATGGTGGTGGTGGATGTTGTTTTTGTTGTTGTAGTTGTAGTAGTGGTGGTAGGGGTGGTGGTAGTGGTAGAACATCAGTATCAGTGGATTAAGATGATGTTTTTAGAAAGGATGCAGATGTTGATTGTTATGGATTTAAAGGTGATAATGGATACTGAGTTGTGGTTGTTGTTAGTGGTGGCTGTGATTGTGGTGGTTATGATAATTTTGGCTTTGTTTCTATTGATAAATATGATTGGTCTCAGTGGATTTAGTGACGCTGTGATAGTTTGATGGCAGTAGACATAGAGATGGTAAAGGATTGAAGGTGATAGTGTTGGAAATGACGGTGGTGTGTTGTCATGGAGGAAGGATGAATATATGGAGACTAAGGGAGGATGGGGAAAGTATATAGTAGAAGACTGGCTATGGGTTATGAGGATGTATTAAAGGGGATGCGTAATGGTGACAGTGGTGGTGGTGGTGGTGGTGGTGATGGTGTAGGGCAAGGACCACCACCACCACCACCACCATCACCACCACCTGCTACTTCTACTCCTCTCGCTGTTGGGACTCCGAGGACCTTCCCACGGCCATCATTACCTCGGCCACTTTCTGTTTCATCCATTACCCTTGGTGGACCCCGCTGGATGGACGGCTATGTGTGTGCGCGTGTGTATGTGTGAGAGAGAGAGTGTGAGTGTGAGTGAGTGAGTGAGTGCCAGTCTTTGTCTGTCTGCTGAAACTACTTTTTTTTCGTAGGTGGAAAGGAAAGTTCTAAGATTTATTGTTGTGATTCATTTTTTCTTGACTGGTTTTTCCTCTCATTCAACCTCTCATGCGCGGACATACTTTTCTCTATATGCCAATCATGTCTCCTTCAGCTTCTCGCATTGTTATAATTTTAGACCGAGATATTTTTTCCTCTACAAAAATCAAAATTCTCTGTCGCTCAACACCTTCGCCTCTCTACCCTCCCCCCTCCATCCCCTCCCACGCCCTCTAGCTGCTAAGATACCTCCATAAATACTTCCTCGCGCCCTTCCCCTGTTTTACTGTTTTATTGGTGTTTTATTGCCCTGGTTGATGCCTCTCGGTTCGTGGCCTCGCGAGATAACCTTCCTCCAGACGCCCTCACCGTGACAAAGGTTAAGCGAGCTCTAATTATCCGTTTATTGGCTGTGTTGAGTTATTTCGTTGTTCAGGAAGGTTGGTTATCCACTTGGTTTTGAGGTAATTAGATTTTTTTTATGTCAGTTTTATTATCTCTTATCTCTATCCATCTGTAACTGGCTAACTATCTCTTTCTCGCCTTTACTTACCCTCCCAACTTCCTCCTCCTTCTCCTCTTCCTCCACTCATTCTTTTAAGTAATTCAGTTCTTTTTCTTTCCTTTTCTATCATCTAAATTTCTATCCATCTTTAACTCTCTATATATTTCTTTCTCGGTTTTACTTACCCTCCAGAATTCCTCCTCCTCCTTCTCCTCCCCCTTCTATCCGTTAAATGTACCGTCAGCTTCCGGAAATCAGAAAAAGATGAATATACATGTGATGACTGGGAATACTTGAGTCAGCACGAGGGAGAGGCGGAAGGAGGCATCAAGTGGGGATGAACCGAAACCTCAATCACCGGGAAAGTGCTGGAGCCAGATCATCCTCCCCTCGCCGGCGCCGCACTCTCCCCTCCTGAGCTCTTCCCTGCGTGGCGTGAGGCTTCGACGGCAGGGAAAAGGGAGTGGTAATTGTAGGGGTAGGTGCCAGTATATCACGTACAGGGCGGGCGTAGGTGGTGGTGTATGTGTTGATGAGGGCGTTAGTGGTGGTGGTTGAGGTGGTGAAGATCGAGTTGGTTAGCTATTACTGTCTCGTTGAGGTGGAAATAATGGCTTCTTCCTAGAGGTCGTTGTTTCACTGAAGGGAATCGTGATGTAACTTGTGATCGAGGCGCTGAAACACTTGTAACTTCTCAGCTGTTTATCTGGATGTGAGAGTCCTAATTTGTGTCTGGCTGTCTCATAGGGGTCGTTGTTTCACTGATGGAAGTCGTGATGTAACTTGTGATCGAGGCGCTGGAACACTTGTAACTCCTCAGCTGTTGATCTGGATGTGTAAGTTCTGATACGTGTCTGACCTGTCACATAGGGGTCGTTGTTTCACTGATAGGAATCGTGATGTTACTTGTGATCGAGTCTCTGGAACACTTGTAACTCCTCAGCTGTTGATCTGGATGTGAGAGTTCTAAGTTGTGTCTGGCTGTCTCATAGAGGCCGTTGTTTCACTGATGGAACTTGTGATGTAACTTGTGATCGAGGCGCTGAAACACTTGTAACTTCTCAGCTGTTTATCTGGTGATCGAGGCGCTGAAACACTTGTAACTTCTTAGCTGTTGATCTGGATGTGAGTGTTCTGAGTTGTGTCTTGTCTATTGTCGTGTAGGGAGGGTGGGTGTATGGATGCTGCATGAGGAAAAGAAGGGTGTATAGTATTAGACTGGCTATAGGCAAGGAGTATGCATGGAAGATGAGGTGTGGAAGGGAAGGTCTGCTATCATTTGGTGTGAGGGGTTTAGTTGTGTTCTGTGTATTGTCGTATAAGGAGGGT
This sequence comes from Eriocheir sinensis, assembly GCF_024679095.1. NCBI lineage: Eukaryota > Metazoa > Arthropoda > Malacostraca > Decapoda > Varunidae > Eriocheir > Eriocheir sinensis. The sequence continues at coordinate 4,203,961 of NC_066547.1, read as the reverse complement.
GAATATATATATGCTAAAGAAGGAAAAGGAAGGTATGTAGTAGTATACTGACTATAGGTGATGAAAATATACGAAAGAAGATGCGTAGTAGAAAGATTAGCTGTGATAGGAGAAGGCTTTTAACATTACTTTGAATAATAAGACTGTGGTGTGGGAGAAGAAAACAACTTACGTGATGAAGAAAGAAGTTGCGATATTGATTACAGAAAGAGATTGTATACGAGGAAACTATATTAGAGGAGGATGTGAGTTAAAATGAAAGGCTTTGAGTAGTAGAAAAGCTATGTGCTAGAGGAGAGAAGAAAATTGAAGCTACTTGGCGAGGCATAGGTTGGTGGCGTGGGTAGGGACGAAGAGGGATCACTACTCAGCCTCCTCAAAAGTGTTTTAGTAGGGACGACGAAAATTAAGGCTATATGGCGAGGCTTATGTAGGTAACGTGGGTAAGTTCTCAAGGGATGTCATACCTCAACCTCCTCAAAGCGTGTCTCAAGCGCTAGCATTTCCTCAAGTAACAGTCTCAGTGGCCGCGTCATCCCCCCCCGGCACCCCCTGCATGGTTTCCGGGAATGCACCGGCAACGCCCCCTCTGCCTCTGTGGGAGGGAGGCAGCGAGCGAGGAAGAAAGGAAGGAAAACAAACGGATGAGCGTAAAGAGACAGTGGGAATGGTGGAGAGAGGAAAAGAAAATGTAAATGGGAGAAGCAAGAATGGAGGAATTTAAGTCATTCTTGCGGGTCAGTTTGTTTATTCTCCCTGCTATTTGAGGCGCGGCGGCGGGGGCTGGAGTGGCGGGGGAAGCGGCGCCGGTGGGAAGCAGTGGAGCTGTAGCGCCTTTATAAACACTACGATGTGTGTGTGCCGAGGGAAGCGGTGTACAAGGGCCATCACATACACACGCACAGGTACACACACACACACACACACACACACACACACACACACACACCATGGTGATTAGAGCGGCAGGTGTGTCGGCGGCCGCTACCACAACATCCTCGCTGCTTGACTCATCCTCCCGCCCGCCTTCCACAGCCCTTCAGCTCCTCGGCCCTCGCACTAAAGGCTCGGTCATGTCAGCCTCTGTGGGGACGCCAGGTGAATGTCATGTAATTGATGAGAGGAAAAGGATAAATAAAGCAAGACAGATTCAGTAAATCTTGGTCCATCACTGACAACAATCCGTCGAGCATCTTTGCGTGAGCCAACTCTTGAGGAGACCTGCGTGGGAACCGCCGCCCCAGGGGTTACGGGTTCAGCCTATCCACTGCCACCTCCGCTGAGCAGCACATACTCGGGTGCCACAATGCCGTCACTCTGCTTTGTTTAAGCCTCTTAGGCTCATATCTGTAGCGCCACAGCCTCTTACCAGCCTCGAGAAACGGGTTGCACACCATGTCCAAGCTTTGTCGTCACTCTCCTCGCCACGCCTCAGCTCGTCCAAAGGCTCTGCAGAGTCTGTCAGACCTGCCCGGCATCGGTGCCTCAGCTCGCTGACTTCCGGAACAAGTTATGTGTCCACTATGTCTCAGTGACGGGCGACAGCAGCTGCCCGGAACTGAGGTGGGTCCTCAACCCTCGAGTTCTCCCTCCCAGACATTAGCTGCTGTATAATGGGTTCTCACCCTCACGCCTGCCGCCTCCGCCTCGGATAATGGCGGCAGTGATGACTCCACCGCCCGACGAACGGAAGCGCCCAGGTGGTGCGAGGCAGGTGATGCCTCAGGTATTCAGGAGGCAGGTGTGATTGCTTAGACGATGTTTATGTTAATATTATTTAATATATCTCTGATGGCCGATTGCTTAAGTATCGTAAAGATAGCTATAACTGAACTCACTTAAACAGAAATGATCCGTTAATGATTGTTTGCTTTGAGGGGAAACAATCGCCGAAGATTTGTTCCTGTAACTGAGGCCAGACAACGGCTTCCGTAACTTTATTTGCCGGAAAGTAAATTAACGTGTAATGCATTTGCCGGTGCATTACCCCCTAGGCGGTCTGCTTACTCTAAATGACCTTGCAAACATGTTTAACATAACGCCCGCTACGCAGTACCTGTGGCTACCACCTCCACACCGTGAGGGTGGTGTCCCGCCACAACGGGAAGGCACCGTTCCCATCTGGCTCTTTTCTTCAACCGCTTCGTTTCCGCGGCGCAGAGCAAACATCCCCAACGCCGAGTGATCATCTCTCGCCGCCTCCAGCAGCTCCGTAAAGACTTGCTGGCTCTTAAGTACCTTCAGCAAACACATTTCTGCTCTTCCTTGTCAGTGAAGCAATTGTGTAATTTTCACGAGTCAGTGTGTGTGTGTGTGTGTGTGTGTGGGTGGGTTTGGGTGTGGGAGTAGGTGTACGGCTGTGTTTATACTTTTCATATCTTTATTACTAAAGGATAATTGAAACCACACACACACACACACACACACACACACACACACACACACACACACACACACACACACATCATCTACCTGCCATAGCCCTGTCAAGTCGAGTCCCACGTCGCCTAACACAACCACCTTCACCTCCTTTACTGGGTCACACTAACAATACCGTCACAAAGAGCTCCTCCGTTTAGTGAAATTGTCCCTCGCTTCGATCTCGCACGGGACACAGCAGCGCGGACAATGGCGAGGCTCCGTAATGCCTGATATAATGAAAGTGATACGAGGCTACGGCCGGCGGCGATGCTAGAGGTAGGGATGACTGACCCGCGCCCGCCCACATTCACCCTCGACCCACCCACTACCGAGGACACTGAAGGCCGTCTGAGGAAAAGGGACTTGATCATTCTCTTCCGGAGGCGTCCCATGTAAAGGGGCAGCATATTTAGGTGTATTCAATAAGCCTTGTAGCGGTTGTCGGTCTGTTTGTCTGTCTGTCTGTCCGTCTGTCTGTTGTAGTGAATGATGTTTCGTTGAGTCTTTGATGTGTTTGTGTGGACTGAGTTGCAGTGAGTTTGTTTGTGTTCTCAACGGTTTGGTCTTTTACGAGTTGCTTTGTCTTTTTTTCTCTTTTCTTTATCTATATTTATCTATCTATATATCTATCTATCTATCTATTTATCTATCTATCAATCCAAACCCAGTGTTAGTGCCAGATTTTAGAAGACCAAATTACGAGGGGCTTTGAAGACATCTTGAAGGGGTAAACTGGGATAATTTAGGGATTCATGAGGTCCAGAACTGTGGGTTAGAGAGCCAGGAGAACCAGGTAGAAATGTCTTACAATAATTTAGTTAGAGTAATAGTAGAGGGGCAAGGACAGCATATACCACAGCGAACACTTAGAAAAGAAAACAATGACCCTAAGTGAATGACTCGTGACACGAGATAGGGTTAAAGAAGGGAATTTATCAGAAAATAAAGAATGGTGAAATACATCTCAGGGGCCGGTACGTCGAACTATCTAGATTAGTGAAGAAGAACACCAGGATAGCAAAAAGGAATTATGAGATCAAAGTAGCAAATGAGGCGAAAAGAAATCCTAAGGGCTTCTTTCAGATGTATAGAAAAAAAGCACGGGAGAAAATTGGACCGCTGAAAACAAACACAGGGGAGCTAGTAGAAAACTACAGTGTTGAACGACTACTTCCTTTCAGTATTCACACAAGAGGATCGAACGACTATTCCGGAAAGGGTTCAGGTGTACGGGGATGGCGATAAATTGAAGGATATAATCATTACCAGGCAAAAATCTCAGGATGAGATAGATAAGCTTAAGAAGAATAAGTCGCCAGGTCCTGACGGGATATTTCCGAGGGTATCAAAGGATGTTCTTATGTTCTTATCTGTACTCAGTGACCCACCAACCGACATCTTTAAGATGTCGGTAAATACTGGTTATGTGCCCAGCCTATGGAAAGTAGCTAATGTCACGCCGATTTTCAAAAAGGGGGACAGGTCAGCTGCTACAAACTATCTCCCAATTAGCTTAACATCGGTTATAGGCAAGATGCTGGAGTCCATAATAGCCAGGAACATTCGGGAGCATCTAGAGAAACACAGCTTAATTCACGACTCGCAGCATGGGTTCACGAAAGGTAGGTCATGCCTCACCAATCTCTTGTCCTTCTATAATAAAGTATTTGAGGCGGTAGACAGGGATGAAAATTTTGATGTAATCTATCTTGATTTTACTAAAGCGTTTGACAAAGTTCCTCACCAACGACTGTTGCTTAAATTACAGGCTCACAGAGTAGAGGGTAAAGTTTTGAACTGGGTCAAGGCGTGGCTTAGCAATAGGAAGCAAAGAGTGCAAATCAATGGTAAAAGATCTGACTGGGGATGTGTTACGAAAGGGGTCCCACAAGGTTCGGTATTAGGTCCACTTTTGTTTATTATTTATATCATTGACTTAGATACAGGAATTAGTAGTGATGTAAGTATGTTTGCAGATGATACCAAGATCGGTAGAGTAATTGAGTCGGATCAGGACGCTAGTATTCTCCAGGATGAACTAAACAGATTGTATGACTGGGCGGATAAATGACAGATGGAGTTCAATGTAGGGAAGTGCAGTATTCTGAGTGTAGGTAGGAACAACCCCTCTCACAACTATTGCTTAAATGACACTCTCATAAGCAGGTCTGGGTGCGAGAGAGACTTAGGGGTCTTAGTGAGCTCTGATCTCCGTCCAAGGGCACAATGCATTCAAGCTAGAAATCGAGCAAATAGGGTACTGGAATTTATTTCAAGGAGCGTAAGCAACAGAAGCGCCGAAGTCTTCCTCAAACTATATTTAGCATTAGTTAGACCTCATCTTGACTGTGCGGTTCAGTTCTGGTCACCTTACTATAGAATGGATATCAAAATGTTAGAATCAGTGCAGAGGAGGATGACTAAGATGATTCAATGGTTGAGAAACTTGCCATACGAGGAAGGACTCAAACAGATAAACTTGCATTCTCTAGAAAGGCGAAGGGTGCGTGGAGACATGATCGAGGTTTATAAATGGATGACGGGCTTTAATAAGGGAGATATTCATAAGGTTTTGTTGGTAAGAGAACCGGGTAGGACACGAAGTAATGGGTTTGAACTGGATAAATTCAGATTCAACAGAGACATAGGCAAAAATTGGTTTACTAACAGGGTTGTGGATGAGTGGAATAGGCTTAGCAGTCATGTGGTGAGTGCCAATACAATTGTCACATTCAAAAATAGATTAGATAAACTCATGGACAGCGATATTAGGCGGGGTTAGATACACGTGAACTTAGGGTCAAAGGAGCTGCCTTGTATAGGCCTACCGACCTCTTGCAGACTCCAGCGCTCTTATGTTCTTATGTTCTTATCTATCTATCTATCTATCTATATCTATCAGTTTATCCCCTTCATCATTTGATTTATATTCCTCTTTTTCCAGTTTATTTTGCCAAAGAAAAATAATATGAACCGACAATTTTTAGGATCAGACTCCATGATTACTTTTATTTCCAACCCCTATTGTATGCCTAGGGACGGGTGAACCAGCCATGCACAATCATGAATTACGACATAACCAAGAAATTTCAACAGGGCGGTACAATGACACTAATAACCCTCCCATCCTTGAGTTCTGGCGCTGGATCATGTCACAGCTAACCACACCTTGTTAAGAGAGACACCTACCTAAATTGCGCAAAGGTCTCGTCCATATATGTGGGTGGAAGAGAAAGGACAGGAGTAATTAGATGGATAATTCGCATAAGTCTGGTCCATCTCAAGTTAAAAGAGCCCAGACACTTACCTATCCTGCGTATCCCTAGGTCAAGCACATGTAGGTAGAAGGGAAAGGACAGGTGCAATGACCAGGTAAGCCGCTGAAGTCCGGTGATGCAGTACAGTTCAGTTCGATTTGTATGTTCCCCTCGGCACTGGACGGACATAAAGCAGAAATAGCAAGGTCACCGTCCCTTCTCCTTTAGTAATTACAAGGCGATGATGCAACGGGGATTCATTTCTGGGTCGTATAAATCACGGGGGAGAGGAAGGCCATTTACTAGTACCGCAGCAAGGGACGGATGGTGCAGCTGGCTCCTCTCTGATCGGTGTTGTTGATTCGCGGCAGCTGAACGGGAGAGCAAAGAGACAACCTGCAGCGCCCTAACGGAGAGAGACAGAAAGATAACAGTCTGTGCCGTGTTGTTTAGAGGAATGAGAAAATAGATATTTGTGGCGTGTGCGTGCGTTAGTGTGAGTGTGCTGTGAAGAGGAGGGAAGGAGGGAGGGAGTGAGATCAGTTTGCTGGTGTTTTTTGTACGGCTAACTGTCTCATCCACCTTAAGTCTTCTTCGTCTGAGTTCATTATCTTCGTATGCAGGTTAGTGGTGGTGGTGGTGGTGGTCGTTCACGCACACAGACAAACATACATACAGGAATGCGTCTACACTTCATTAACCGTTCTCCTAAAAGCATGAATGTGTGTATACTGATTCACACACACACACACACACACACACATAGCCATATAATTACAGTCAATCTAACACACTATCCAATCCCTTCTTCTAACCAATGAATGCTCTCTGGCCCTCGTCTTTTCTCATTTGTTTTGGTGTCAAGAAACGTAATCGATGAGGACATGGAACGATAGGCAGCGATAAGTTAAAAGTCGTTGATCTCTCTTCGTTTTTTTCTTCCCCTTCTCACCTCGCCCGCATTCCGCCGGAGGGGAGGCCTGGGAATGGAAGTAATGAAGGGACTGGGAAGGGTTAGATAGGTGGAAAGGACGATGGAAGGTCACTCCGCTAAACTGTGTGAAAGAGAAAAGAGAAGTGAAGTAATGGAGCGAAAGGGACAGACAGGCCTCGAAGGATCACGTTCAGAATCACTCTAAAATCTTGACGCTTCCTCGACCGAGTGTCTTTCTTTTTTAGGTCTTTCTTCGCGAACATCGAACTCGTAGAAGAAAAAGAGGATGGATAAAAAGTGAAAGAAAGGGGAGAAAGGCGATTAGGGCTCAGTCTCAAGAAAAGAAAAAGCAAAATAGAAAGGGTAAAAAATGAAAGAAAGGGGAAACGGCGATATAGGCTCAGAGTCAAGAGAAGAAAAAACAAAAAAAAAGGAAGAGTAAAAAGTGAAAGAAAAGGAAAAAGGGGTATTAAAGCTCAGGATCAGGAGAAGAAAAATAAAAAAAGAGGGGATGAAAGTGAAAGAAAGGCAAAAAGGGGATTGAAGTTTAGTCTCAAGAGGAGAAAAACAAAAAAAAGGGATAAAAAAGAAGAGAAAAAGGGAAAAAGGGGAATTAAAGTTCAGTATCAAGAAAAGAAAAAACAAAAAAGAAAGAGGAAAAAGTAAAAGAAAGGGGAAAAGGGGGATTAAAGCTCAGGATCAAGAGAAAAAAAGACAAAAAAGGAAGGATAGAAAGTGAAAGAAAGGGAAAAGGAGGGATTGAACCTCAGTCACAAGAGGAAGAAAAAAAGGAAGGGTAAAAAGTGAAAGAAAGGGAGAAAAGGGAGATTAGAGTTCATCAAGAGAAAAAATACCAAAAAAGGAAGGGTTAAAAGGGAGAAAAGGGGGATTAAAGTTGTCTCAAGAGAAGAAATACCAAAAAAGGAAGGGTTAAAAGGGAGAAAAGGGGGATTAAAGTTGTCTCAAGAGAAGAAATACCAAAAAAGGAAGGGTTAAAAGGGAGAAAAGGGGGATTAAAGTTGTCTCAAGAGAAGAAATACCAAAAAAGGAAGGGCTAAAAGGAAAGAAAGAAGAAAAAGGGGGATTAAAGTCGAGAATTATGAGAAGAAAAAAAAAAGATTAGAAGGGAAAGAAAGGGAAAAAGGGAGATTAAAGTTCAGTCGCAAGGGAAGAAAAAAAAAGGGTTAAAAGTGAAAGAAAGGGGAAACGGGGAATCAATCTCAGTCTCAAGAGAAAAAACAAAACAAAAAAATGAAGGGTAAAAAGCGAAAGAAAGGAGAAGAAGACGGAATCAAGCTCAGTCTCAAGAGGAAGAGAAAACACTCTCCACTTGAGTATTTATGCACAAAACTCAACGACCCTCCCGCGTGTTGGACAAATATCGGATTTCGTCCTGGGACACGGCGCTCAAATTTGCCTTCCTCTCACTCGAAGGGACAGACAGACAACACGCCCTGGCCTACACCCTTTGCTCCTCCTCCTCCTCCTCCTCTTCCTCTTCCTCTTCCTCCTCCTCCTCCTCCTCCTTTTCCTCCTCCTCCTGCGTTCCTCCTGTGCGTCAGCGTGTCAGAGAGAGAGAGAGAGAGAGAGAGAGAGAGAGAGAGAGAGAGAGAGAGAGAGAGAGAGAGAGAGAGAGAGAGAGAGAGAGAGAGAGAGAAGGGGGGGGGGGGGGTTCAGGGGCCCAGCGAACCTCAACTGACCGAGACGCAAACGACCTTCCCAGTGCATTGCCTCCTCTTCCTCCTCCTCCTCTTCTTCTTCTTCCTCCTTTTCCTCTTCCTCCTCCTCCTCCTTGTCTACTTTTTTTTCTTTTTTCCTTTTATTTCAGACTCTCATTTCATTTTTTTGCATCTTCCTGTTCCTTTTCTCAGATTCTTGATCCTCCTGTTCATTTTTCCTCCTACTTTTCTTCCTCATCGTCATCGTCCATCATCATCTTTTATTCTTTATTTTTTTCTTTTGGTTTTCATCTAACTTCATTTAACTCATTTTCTTTCTAAAGCTTGTTGTTCAATATCTTTTTTTTTTTTTCCTTCGTCACCTGCCTTTTATCACTATGTTTTTTTCACTTACCTAACAACCAGCCTCACAACCTCATCCTCACCATCAATCGTTACACTTCTCTCTCATCCCGACATCCATTTCTCTTTCACCCGCACCTCCCTTCATTGCCTTCCATTTCACGTACTCCAAATCGTCCCCTTTCCACCCACCACCCCGTATCTCATCTGCCTCCTCCTCCTCCTCCTCCCGTCCCCCCTCTCCCGTACATCTGTTGTGCCTGGGATGGGCGGGAGGGCTGCGAAAAGTGTACCCGAGACGGTAAAACTGTGGGTGAGGCGGGAAGGTGGATCCAGTGGCGCTGTGATTACCGCGGAGTGCACACGCGCCCTCTCGCCCTCCCGCCCTCACTCACTCACTCCTTCACCACTCCCTCTTCCAGCCGGGGTCCAGCGAGCACGTTAGTGAGGTAGGTTTCGAAACCGGCTCTCGGGAGTTTTTGTATGGAGAATTTAATGTTGTGGCTTGAGGTTTGTGGGGAAGAAATGGCTGTCTTTTATCTTCGAATGTGTTTTCTTGTGATGGTTTGGGTTGTTGACACTTACACGGAGCTGTTGATCTTGTGTAGTTCCGTTTTGTTGGTTGTCTCCGGGGGTTTTTTCCTGTTTTTGCAGCCTCGACGGACATGAAAAACTCTGCTCGTCCATCGTGGAAACACTTATTGTCGGCATTCCTTTATGTTGCATTGTATTACCTATGTTACATGTCGTCGGCTTTATGTTGTGTGGCTTGACTTTCCTGTGTGTCTCCGCGTTGCCCTTGGTGGTGCCCGGCCTTGCGTGGTAGCGGCGCGGCGTGGGTGGGGGCGGCGAGTGCCCGGCGTGTTGGCGGTGCCCATGCCCGCCACCACCGCCGCCGCCCCGACCTTGACACTGAGGCGGCGACTCGCTGCCTCCCGTCCCAGCGCCCGGCCACGCTTTCTTTTCGGTCGTGAAGTTGTAAACCCGAACATGTTTATTCATGAGAAGGGGAAAGTTAAAATACCGTCATAGTTTTTGTCTTTGACCAAGAGAGTTAGCGCTCAAAGCAGTCATATTTTTTCAGCTCGGAGATTTCAATGCTAAATAAAGTATCTATCTAAAGAACCTCTAAATCCGAACGCTTACCAAAACCGAGTGCAGTTATTAAATCAAGTGCATTGGTCCATGTATTACTGACCTACAATGTGTAAGAATTATATTAAGGCGTGTAAGGTGTTTGTTTTCGTGATTATTCAATACAAATACAAAACATACTTCAACACTCCACTTACACATCCTGGTGTTTTCTTTTTTATGGTCGAGTCGTGAGCCAGGATCCGTCCCTCCTTACCACACAACACACACACACACACACACACACACACACACACACACACACACACACACACACACACACAGCTGCCGGCCCTAAGGATCAGCTACACACAAAGAGAGCGGCGAGGCGGAATGGAGACGCTGATGTAACCATGAGCAACACGTCCAGCGCGCGGCAGGCCTACATTTCGGGCCATACTTTTAAAAATTCCGCCGCCCAAGCACACATACGCATTTGACAAGACTTTCGTAGGAGTTTTGGGACATTTCCAGGGGTAGTTCTATGACCTTGGTGGTAGTTTAATTATGTTTCTTAATGGCCCCTCTAAGCGAGAAAAAATCATCACTCACACAAACCATTTCATAATATCAACGCATTTGTGATCAGTTTATGTATCATCTATTTTGGGGAGTTTATATCATGGGACAAATTTGGCCCGTCGCTGCTACACGGTAAAGCCACAAATTTGGCCCGTTGCTGCTACCGGGTTAACCCTTCTGCACCGTGAACCTAAAAAACACACTTATTAGAACCCGATTGATCTCCTTTTGGCCCTTAGTAATAGTTGATGTGAGAGGCGGAGGCGTCTGACAATACCGGCGTTAGCCCTGGCAGCTGTGACAAGGCGCGCGCATTGGCAGGGAAACACTCAGGAACGCGGTGTTGGCGGGACAAAGTGTGCAGCGGTGCATGTGTTGTGTGTGTTGACGGGGGCTCATCGGCGTTACTCACCGCTTCCGGCCTGCACGTAACAGAGTCCGAGGTGTGTAAGGCTATCAGATCAGTGAGTATTTGATAAGTTTTGTGGTTTCTCGTGTGAGTGTGCAAGATTATCATATCAGCGCTGGTTTGATGATGTCTTGTGGCTGATCGCGTTAGTGTAATTTTTATGAGACCTCCGATCGTTTAATTATTTGTTATCAGGCCAACACTCATCTGGTGCTCTCTCATGGTTTTTCTCATTAATGTTTAGCGATGCTCCCTTGCCACGAGTCAGAAGATTCTCCCCCGATCATGTTTTTTTGACGGCGCGCTGCTTGTTAACATTAATTGAGTGAAAGGTTTATGCTTTTAGTCTAATATTACTGCACTTGTGAGAATGTTCAGATTAATTCAATATCTTCGCTCACCTGAAGATGAGTAAGATGACAAGTATTCAATTTGTTTTAAAAGATATTAACTTTCGACTTCGTGAAAAAAAGAAAAAGTAATGTCACGTCGACGCTGCTGTTTTGCGAGTGTCATTTTAGGAAGTCGTCGTTGGATTTGGGAGACACGGTGGTATTTTAGCCTGTGGTGAGGGTAAGACTGAGCTGCGGGGAGAGGGGGAGGAGTAGGCGAAAGTAGAGACATTTCCGTAGCTGCACTCTATTTTGAAAGGTGAGGCGTCTAATTAAAGCATTTTAGTAACTTCCCAAAAAGAAACGTTACCGCTGAGTGTCATTGATCTGAAGGCATTGGCGCGTGACGGAGTGACACACGTGCTTTGGGGACGAAAGCAACGTTGTCAGATTATCGTACTCAGAGCATCATATTTACCAGTTTCTAAGTCATAACTATTGCCAAGAAAGACCAATAATTAACCATTTTAACGATAACTACATATGAAACCAGTTATTTAGGTGGAGGAGACAGTGTTTGGGTGGGAAATCGGCAAACATAAGAGGCTGAGCACGACCATCTGACAACGCTGAGCAAAAGTCTTCTCATTATGCAAGTCTTTTTGAGGACCGATGAGGCGGAACTTTTTCTTTGCCCTCCACTCACGTCTTCTTTCCGCGTCACCTCGTAATTTATCTCAACGGTCCGCACCACGACTCGTCATAAATTGCATCGGAAATCGAGTTGCATGAAAAACGGCTCTCGGTTTCCCTCGCCAGATTACCTTGATTTCCTGTTAACTTTGCTTGTTTGGAAAGGCTAAAACGGTGTGTCTGTTTCTCTTTTTCTTTCTCTCTCCTCTATCTCTCCCTCCCTCTCTCTCTTCCTCCTAAGTTATCCTCACCTCCCCATTTATCCCTAAGGCCATTTCCCCACCCTGGTTACCTTGATTTCCAGTTAACTTTGCTTGTTTGGAAAGGCTAAAACGTTGTATCTGTTTCTCTTTTTCTTTCTCTCTCCTCTTTCTCTCCCTCCCTCTTTCTCTCTTTCTCCTAAGTTACCCTCACCTCCCCATTTACTCCTAAGGCCATTTCCCCACCCTGATTACCTTGATTTCCTTTTAACTTTGCTTGTTTGGAAAGGCTAAAACGGTGTGTCTGTTTCTCTTTGTCTTTCTCTCTCCTCTATCTCTCTCTCCCTCTTTCTCTCTTTCTCCTAAGTTACCCTCATTTTCCCATTTACTCTTAAGGCCATTTTCCCACCCTGGTTACCTTGATTTCCAGTTAATTTTGCTTGTTTGGAAAAGATAAAACGGTGTCTGTTTCTCTTTTTCTTTCTCTCTCTTCTATCTCTCCCTCCCTCTTTCTCTCTTCCTCCTAAGTTACCCCCATTTACTCCTAGGGCCATTTCTCCACCTCTCCTCTCCCTGGCTGTTTCTCTTTTTCCCATTCCTCTATCTCTTTCTCCCTCACTCTCTCTTTCTCCTATATCACCATTGCCTCGTCATTTACTACTAGGGGCATTCTTCTACCTCTCCTCCCTATCTAGACTATTTATCTCTCTCCATCTTCTTCGTTCCTCTCCTTCTTCCTATATGTTATCCTTTCCTAACCTTTTCCTAATTCCAACGGGCGTTCTTTCACCTCTCCTTCCTATCTAGTCTTTCCCAACCTACATTCCTCGTTCCTCTCCACCCCTTTCCTATGTTTCCCTGTCCCTGCCTCCTCCTCTCCCCTGCTCCTCCTCGCGTGTTAAAGGATAGTCATGTCCTGGTCTCGTGAAGGCTTCGTCGCCGCGTTACAACCACCACAAGGAGGGAGTCACGTAATACTAGCATGCATATTTGTCGTTACGGTGAGATGGTCGTGATGTAGTGGAGGATTTACGTAACCTAACCAGCATCGGAATTCAAAGAGGCATGTTATGTATTTATTCACATCTGTTTGCATTTGTGTTGTATTTGTGAGAAGTTGATCAGATGGGAATTCACCTCCTTGTTTATGCTCTCGTTGTCCTGAAAGAGAATCGTTCGCTCTCTCACCCCGTCCTCCGCCTCCCAACTTTCCCTGCTCCAAAGATGATGATGAACGAGACCGTAAACCCGGGGCAGGGACTCCTCTTTTCCCTTCCCGCCATTAGACCCATAAATGAGGCGCGTCAGTCCTTCAGGCACCAAGCATATACACAACAGAAAGCTTCTCCGCCTCGCCCTCCTCTCGCATAACACCACATTACCTCCGCATTACCTCCGCTCCATCACACTTCACCAGACGCTGTCACTCCTCCCGCGCAGACACACTCTCTCCTCAGCTTTCCTCACGATTCTCCCTCCCACACACACACAGGCATCCCGCATCTCGCCCGCTTCTCAGACCGCTAGCTTCTCTTTCGTCGTTGGTTAGTTTTCTTCCAAGCCGTAAACTTCCTTATATTCCCTTCCTTTCCCTCGCCTGGGGTAGGAATGTGGAAGGTGTTTGCACAGGCGTGAGAAAGAAGTCTCTGCTAAATCAGTGAGATGCATCGAAGGGGATCAAAGACCTTCACGAATTCGGTGAAGGAAACGGAAATCAGATGAGCTCGTCTTCGGAAGCTCCATGCAGGGCAGGCGGCCGCTAACTTAACAGGAGCCAAGAGAGCACCTCGGCCTGTATCAACACCGGCCGGAGCTTGAGACACACTTACGAGTCACCATCGGGAAGGCTTGTGGTAACGTCACGGTGCAGTCAGGCAAGCTTTCCAACGTTGACGAAAGACAAAGAGGAAAAAATAGGAGTTCAGTGTAATTTCCCATTGGTGAGTGTGTGTTAACCGCGAATTTCCTGGTAAGAAGCTATAAAAAGTCTATTAAAAAAACTCTAAGCCATCTTTCAATAAAAAAAAAAACATTAGCTCAAGTCATCTGCCCGTGTATTTCCCCAAAGTTGCCGGCAAAGAATATAAAGTAGAGGCACACCTAACAAAAAAATAATCTTCGTTGCCTCCTTCCGTGCGTCCCGTCACCTGGGAAACACGCTGACCTTCACGCATAATTAAAGGAATCACGGGCGGTGTTCAGCTCCCCCTATACTTCGACCTTCCACCCGCCCCGCCACCCCCAAAACAGCCTCTCCCTCATCACACTCTTCACCACCCGATCACAATGCTCCATATATTCTTTCCTTTCCCTTAACAAGACACCAGTGAGTACGGTCTTTGCGCTATTCCAGTTCCTCTTACAACTCCTTTCTCCATCATCTTTAACTTTAGAAACAACTCATTTTCCTCTACTTCACCCAACACATTCTCCTTTCCTTCATCCACTCCCCGTCGCCACATCAACCCCTTCCTCCCCCATTCCTCCCTCAGCCACCCCGTCAAACTTTTCCTCGTTCCCTCATGCCACGTCCACCTCCCTCCCCAACATCTACTCACATTCCCATCACGCTGCTCCACGTCTCCTCTTTACACCCTCTCCTCAGCCCCTCACATACTCCTCACCAACTCTTTTTCCTCAATCCACACAATGCCTTATCTCGTACCATTTTTCAAGCGTCCTTTTAATCGTCTTCATAATACCTTCCACGCTTCTCTTTACGCCTCCTCCACGCCTCCTTATCCTTCTCCTCACAGGCTCCTATTCACGCTCTCCACACCGCCTCTCGTATCACTTCAGGCGTCTCAGGTGAGGAGGAATGACGAGTAAAAAGAAAGTGGTGGGTGAGGATCGTCCGTCATAGAACACAGTGGCCCCGTGAGTGAAAGTCCCCCTGCGTCACGGGTTGGGAGGGAAAGAATGTTGGAAATGACATAATGGTTTTAGTTTTAGTTATTTTTAGTGAGAGGAAGGATAACCCGTCTCGAAAACTGGTTCCTACGCCAAGAAATCCTTCCTAAAGATGTAAATTAATGTTTATTGAAAGATTTTTATTTTAGGTGCGTTAATTTTCCTCGTTTAACACAGAAAATACGTTCCTTCGCTTTTTTTAATGAGGGGAAGCATACCTTGTCTCAAAAATTCTGGTCCTTCTTCCAAGTTGCGTTTCAAATATTTTAATGATTTTTTTTGTTGGAAGATTCTATTTTGAGTGCGTTCACTTTCATCGTTTATATGAGAAAATAAGTTCCTTCGTGTTAAATCAGGTGTGACTAAAGCTTTTCTCTAATATATTCTCTGGTAACCATGTGCACTCACCTGAAAGATCACTAAACCCTCCCTTGAATACCCTTTTATGCGATTCAGCCTCTATTTTCTTTTCCCCCAAATATCTGAAGCGTTAAACCATCAAATCCCCATAATACTGGAAAAAAAAACAGTACAACCCCCAGACAATTCTCCATCTAATTTCCGAAGCAAATCTGGTTACACAGTTAAACTCGCATCACGTCGGCCATTAACGGGACGCTGATTAATGCCTTCCGTGCAGCGTTGCCAAATTATCGTACTCATCGCATTGCATTCTCGTACTTTCTAACCGATAACTATAGCAAAAAAAAAAAACATTGATAAGTAACAGTTTTAACGCTATCTTTATTTTTCTATCGTTATTTGGTAAGGTACGAGAGTTTGGGGCTGAAAAATGATAAATATAATGTGGTGAGTACGATAATCTTGCAACGCTGCTTCCGTGTGCTCCATCGTTCCCTCGTTTGCGCATACCTCGGCCCCTGAAGGAAGACATACAGAACCGCAAACATTCACAGCGAGTTCCCCCTCACTGGACAAGCTCTATGCATTATTAGTCAGCCGCGTGTGTGTGTGTTCGTGAGTGTGAGGGGGAGGGGGGGGGTATGTGTGTGTGTGTGTGTGTGTGTGTGTGTGTTTTCTGTGTTTGCCGATTGAACGCATACCTTTTTTTTAATCGCAGATGTTTATTCAGGTGTAGGAAAATAAGGAGAAAATCGCAATTTGTAAAAGGAAAGAAAGAGAATGTGATGGAAGAAAGGAAAAAAGAGGCAATGTAAAAGAAGACGAAGAAGAACATGAACAAATACAAGAACGAGGAAATGAGAGAAAAAAAATAGGTAAAAGAAAGAATATAAAAATGCTGAAGAGGAACAAGAACGACAGAGAGTTGATTTTGATGCGTGAATCCCGTCGACTTTTTCTTGCTCTGCCCAGTTTGCACCCCCCCCCCCCCCCCTTCACCTGCCCTACCCCAACACACCTATACCTCGCCATTTCCCTTCTTCCCCTTCCCTGCACATCACGTTTTCATCCTTCCCTCCTCCTCCTTCTCCTCCTCTTCCTCTTCCTCCTCATCTTCCGTGTCCTTGACTTTGGTGTCATTATCCAAAACACTTAGAACAAGAGACCTTCCTCCGCCCTCCCCCTCTTCCCTCCTCTCCTCACCTCTCCTCTCCCCCAACACTAGTCCCAAATTTTCACGGTCAGCTGAGGAGGAGGAGCACGCAGAGACACCCAATTTACTTTTAAACATACTATTAACTCATTTCCTCCTAAATTTACACAGGTAACCCTTCAGGAAAAATTTTAAACATATTATTAACTCGATTTTCTCTAAATTTAAACAGGAACTCAGGAAAACTGTTTGCCAAAGTTTTGTTTCTTTTAATTTACATTTTTCATACACCTGTAACTGTTTGGTAAGGTAAAGTTAGGGGAGGAGGGGGGGGGCATACGCTGTAGCTGCGCGTGGCCTCGGTGCTCATTTCCGTCTCATTGTTAGACTTACTGTAATCGCACCACATATTTTTTTAACTTATCTGTACTTATATTTGACACATTTTGAACATTGGTGCTTTGGTTTAATGGATTTCGCGACTTTGTGACATCTGCAACTATTTTACATTTTTCACATATATTGTTTGTAATGCAAGGTCAAGGCATGAAGGTTACAGCCCAGAAATTAGATATAAAAAATAACCATAGTGATGATGAAAAAGTATCCCATTAAAATTCAGACTCCAAAACACCTGATCGACGAGAAACAGACGACCTGAGGCGACACAAATGCCATTATATTTTTCTTACCCTCACTATTTTTTCCTTCACTATTTTTCCCCATTTTTTCCCTGGCACGGACACACACGAGTAAGGCCGCCGATACCTTTGTTTACCTGGCGGCGGCGGCGAGGGTCGGGCCACGTCACCTCTCCGTCAGGGTCACCTCCGTCCTTGCCCTTGCTTCTTACCCTCCCTCCCTCCCCCCTGCAACCTTCTTCTGTCCTGCCTCCCCAAAATTCTGTCTGCTTACCTTGACTTATAATTAACTTCAACCACCTTCTCCTTACTTCTTTATGCTGTCCTACCTCCCTATCCTTCTTCCCTCTTCCTTCTACTTAACTTTATTTACCTTATCGTCACCTTCGTAAACAAAGCGCCTAAGTCATTATTTTCTACTTTACAGGAAATCAGAAAAGAACTGTCATTATCATATTTGACTTAAGATTTAGGCAGAAATGAAAAGGTCAATTCTAGAACACTCAAACCCTGAATGACGAAGGCAACTATTCAGAAATGGGCGTCACATGATGAAAAATTGATGTAAACGAAAACCTGGAAATCACTGAAAAATAACTTAAGCAATTATTTTATGAGGGTGACGTTATTCTTGTTTCTTATTCCTATCCTACCTTCGCCACCTTCCTTGTTTTTTACCTTACCTTCCAATTACCATTATCTACCTTACCCTTACCTTTTGCTCCCATTTTACCTTCCCAATCTTACTCCATCTTACCTTTGTTTTTAATTACCTACCTACAAGTCATCGTTACTTCTCCTATCTTACTATCTCAACATCCTCCCTTCTTGCCTTTCCTTCTAATCCCCTTCACCTTATCTTCTTTCTCCTCTCTATAACCTTCATCCATCTCACACTTATTTTTCACATCTTAACTCTCGCCACCGCCGCCTAAGGGTGTGTTGTGGCCACGTAATGCAATTAATGTCCAGCACGAGAACTTGCCTGCTTGCCCGGTCATCCCCGATCCAGAATGATGAGTGTCGCGTGCGTGCAGAACAGATCCTGCCCAGAGGCGTGAAAAAGTCTGCCCGTCACGGAGTAATGGCGCAGGAATCTTAATGTTTTCCTTCACTCCTGCTCCTTCAAGGTCGGGGACGAAGACGCTCTTTCCCTCCGTCTCTCTCTCCCTCCATCCCTCCCTCTCTCCCTCCATAGCCTCTTCCTTCCAACCTGTCCCACCCACCCGCCCACAACCCCTTCTCTCTCCCTCTCCCCTCACTGCCTCCCCTTCTTCTCCTTCACTCACTGCGTCCTTCCTTTCCTCATGCTTCATCTCCCGACACTCCCTCCACCTTCTTTCCACCCTCCAGCTCTTCTTTTCTTCTTCTTTTTATCTTCTTCTTCATTCTCATATTTCTATCTCATATCTGTATCATTTTGTTTATCCTCCATTGTGTTCTTTCTTTTTTTTAGTTCTGTTGTTCTCTGTATCTCTCTCTCGTGCGCGCTCTCTTTCTCATATTTCTATTTCTTATCGGTATCATGTTTTTTTCTTCTATTGTCTTCTCTTTTTGTTCTGTTCTGCTGTTTTGTCTTGCGCGCACCCTCACTCTCCCTTACGCTCTCCCTCTCGCTCTCAATTCGCACATCAGTCATGCATCTCCCCTTCACCTCACCTTTCCTAATTGCCCCCAGACACCTATCCAATTACCTGTCCCATCCATCTTTCCTCCCCTTTTCGGCTTCCTGTCCTGTCGTGTCCTCCCACTCCTCCTCCTCCTCCTCCTCGTCGTCTAGTTTCGCGGTTTTTCTTCCATAATAGCAACGACACAACTACTTATTATTAGTTTATTCTATGTCTGTATCTTGGATCTTTACTTTTATCTCATTCTTCCTTCTTCCTCTCTCTCCTTCTTTCCTCTTTCTCTTTCTCTCCCAAACCCTTTCCCTCTCTCTCATTTCCTTCCCTCCATTTCTCCCTTTTCTTCTCTCCCTCTCTTTCATTTCCTTTCCTCCATTTTTCCCTTTTCTTCTCTCCCTTCCTACTTTTCTTCCTTTCCTTCTCTTTCTCTCACCTATATTGTTTTACGGTCTAACTATTTTCTTCGTGTTCTGGCCTTATTTTGCTCATGTTATCGTGTTTCCTTTACCTTTTCAAGCTCTCTGTCATCATCTTTTTTGTGGTTTTACGCTCTTCTTTTACGTTGTTTTATGGTTGACGCCACATAACATTTTTCTTGTGATCCTCTCGGCTTTACTGTTCATCCGGCGTGTCATCTTCCGCCTCACTTCATGTTTAGAGGCAAGGACGAAAGATCCTGGAGGAGGAGGAGGAGGAGGAGGAGGAGGAGGAGGAGAAGAAGTTATTACTGTGTTATGAGCGTGCGGCCTTGAGGGGAGGGGGAGGAAGAGGAGGAAGAGGAGGAACAAGCAAATTCAAAAGAGGAAGAGGATTAGACGAAGAAAGAGTAAAGGAAGATAAAGCAGAAGAGGAAGCAGAGGAAGAAAAAGAGAAGGAGAAAGAGGTAAAGAGAAGAGAAAAAGAAAACGGTGGAAAAGGAGAAAGAAAATCATGAAAAAGTGGCAGAGACGGAAAAGAAAAAGGAAAAGGAGGATAAAGAAATAAAACCAGAAGAGGAAGAGGAAACGTCGGAAGCGAAGACAGAAATCTATTGAGACGTGACGGAGACGAAGATGGAAAAGGAGGAAGAAGAGGAGGCGGAGAAGACTTAGGAGGAGACAGAAGAGGAGGCGGAAGAGGAGGCGGAGTGGAAAGGAAGACTTAAAGAGGAGAAATAAAAGGCAGAGGAGCAGGAAAGATGACACCCGATTCTGGAAGGGGGATCGAAGGCCTAATTGCTTACAGGATGACGGACGTGAGGAAGAGGAGGAGGAGGAGGAGGAGAAGGAGGAGGAGGGAGAAGAAGAAGTGAGTGTTCCGGTGTCCTTGGTGCTTGTGCGTGTGTGTGTGTGTGTGTGTGTGTGTGTGTGTGTGTGTGTGTGTGTGTGTGTGTGTGTGTGTGTGTGTGTGTGTGTGTGTGTGTGTGTTTCTGCGCATGGCCAGGAAAGAGACACCAAAAGGAAACATTAACAAATCATTTCCCTTCGTTTCTTCACTTGTCATCTTGTCTTCCTATTGTTTTTGCTTTTCTTTTCCACATGTTCCAAATTGTCTTCTCGTTACCCGTCTCCCCTTACCAATTAGTCTCCGAAATTGTTGTACTTTTTCATCTCTTTGTTGTGTTTTCAGGGGTGGCTATTACAAGTTACGGCCCAATCTCCTTTTTTTTCCCTCATCTTTTTTTTTTTCTTCTTGCCTTCTTTCTTTCTCTGAGGTCAAGGTGATTTTTTTCTCCTTGTTGTCTTTTCAGGGCTGACTGTTACAGGTTACGGCCCAGTCTCACTTTTTCCCTCGTTTTCTTTTTTCTCTTCTTTTCCTCTTTCTTTCTCTGAGGTCGAGGTACTTTTTTCTCTCTTTGCTATCTTTTCAGGGTTGGCTATTACAATTTACGGCCCAATCTCATTTTTTCTTTCGTTTCCTTTTTTCTTCTCCTATTTTTCCTTCTTTCTCTGAGGTCGAAGTACTTTTTCCTTCTCTTTGTTATTTTTTCAGTGTTGGCTATTACAAGTTACGGCTCAATCTCGCCTCTCCCCCGTTTTCTTTTTCTTCTCTATTCTTTCTTTTTCTTGTAGTCTTAATACGGTCGTGACAGCCTCCATTTCCTGTAGAGAATCGCTGCTTCGGAGAGATGGAGTGGATTTTCTCTCTGCAATTAATCTTATGTCACGTGTTTGCCCATAACTTGCCTCTAGGTGTGTGTGTGTGTGTGTGTGTGTGTGTGTGTGTGTGTGTGTGTGTGTGTGTGTGTGTGTGTGTGTGTGTGTGTGTGTGTGTGTGTGTGTGTGTGTGTGTGTTTAATAGACGTAATCATGCCCCTACAATCATCCGCTGTATTTTATCACTACCTTACGAAACAGCCTTTTTTTTTTTTTTTACTTTGTTTGGGCTCGTGTTTTTTGGATGGGAAATAAACCGGCGGTAAGAGAAAACAAACAGGGGACTAAACTCAGAGCAGCATAACGCCAACATGTGGGAAGCGAAAGACAACCTCAGCGACCACAACGGCGTTCATAAATCCCTCGAAACGCTCATCCCGGGCAGGAAAAGGTAAATCATTCTACTAGAGGAGGACGGACAGAGTGTTTAGAGTGTTTGCAGAAGCTTTATCGTACGTGTGCTCGCGTTTATGTGGGAGGGAAAGGCGAATGTTGGTTGACGAGATTGTACTTGGAGGGAAAAAGTGCTCTGAAGTTTCGTTTGAAGAACTTCATATTTTAGAATTACACCCACGCCGTGCTGCGCTGAGAAATGAAAGCTTATTGAAGAAAAGTGCTACGGTGTTAAGAGAGCGGCAGTGTGGAAGAAAAAAGAAAGTATAAAAAACAGTAAAACAACGACTATCACTGACAAATGAAAGCTTAAGAAACACAACTACTACGATGTTAAGAGCCGCATTGTGAAGGGTAAAAAAAAGTTCTCATAACAAAAATAATAAACACACTATGACAAAAGAAAGCTTATGGAACAGACCTGATATGCCGTTCAGAGCAGTGGCGTGAAGGGTAAAAGAAAATTCCCATGACAAAAATAAGTAAAATAAACACACACTATGGCAAAAGAAAGCATGGAACAGACCTGATATATCGTCAAAAGCCGTGGCGTGAAGGAAAAAAGTAAGTTCACATATCAAAAATAATAAATCAAACACACACTATGACAAAAGAAAGCTTATGGAACAGACCTGATATGCCGTCAAGAGCCGTGGCGTGAAGGAAAAAAGTAAGTTCACATATCAAAAATAATAAATCAAACACACACTATGACAAAAGAAAGCTTATGGAACAGATCTGATATGCCGTCAAGAACCGTGGCGTGAAGGGAAAAAGTAAGTTCACATATCAAAAAAACTCAAACAGCATCAACTCTCTCACGGAAGGAAGCAAAACCACGTAAATCCCCATCATCGAGGTATACAGCAGCCCTGCCTCGCGTTTGGTGTGGCGTGGCCCAGCTATTTGATTTTTACGCCGCGTGGCTCCTGATGGCTCCGCGGACTCTAATCCTCCTCTCTTTAGCTCCGGGCTGCTGCATCCCCCGCCGCCTCCGGGACGTGGTGGCGGCCGCTCGCTTCCGGAACTCGCAGGGGCACTGGACGCGGGTGCTCTGTGATTATCCTGAGTCAGTCCTCGTGATCGTTTTAGTTCCCCCTGTTTGAGCTTACGGTTTTATATTTCTTCTTCCTTTTATAATTTTCTCGCGGTTAAGTTTTTTTCCCCTATATTTCAGCTTTGTGGTCTTTTGTTCTTTCTTTGTTTTTGGGGTTACGGTCATCACGTCTGCTTTTCTTTTCCGATGATGTCTTGTTTATAATCATGCACGGTCATCTGTTCTTCCTTTTTTTTCCTTTCTTCCTCCGATTGTTTCCCTCTTGCGATCATCCTTGTTTTTCTCTTTGTTTAATGTTGGTCACTTGTCGTAGGTCTGTCATTCTCTTCCTCTTAATATCTACGTGTAGCTCAATCACTTAATATTTTCGTCTTTTTCTCATGTTCACTGCCATCTCTAGTGTTTCTGTCTCACGTTGGCTTTTGTTCATTCGTCACAAGTCTCGTATCTTCCCCTAAATCGTTATAAGAATGTCCACGATCATCCTTCTTCTTTCTTTTTCCTTGACCCGGCGATTATCCCTGGCGCTCCTCATCCTCTTTCTCTGTGGCGGCGTCTGTAGAGGAGGAGCAGGCGTGTGATTGTGAAGGGACACACTTGATTGCTCCCTTTGTCCTCACTGAGCCGTCTGGTTGGTGTTTAAATGTCTCTGCGGTGTTGGTGTTGATGGCGTGCGGTGGCTGTAATAATCGGGGGAGAGTGAGGAATGGTGGAGTTGATGGTGATGATGGAGGAAACTTCCGTGACATCAAACCCACCAAAAAAAATGTCACTTGAAAAAACTCTTAGCATACGACTGGCTTGTCACCATCATAGTCAGGATCCTCCCGCCTCGCTCGCTCCGTCAGGTTGTTACGGATGGAAATGGCGGCATAATATTAGACCTTGATCCTCGGTTTTGTGGGGTCAAGTACCGAGAGTTGACTCCACTTTTAGACTACTTTGGGTAACCTTATGTCAACCTCTCACTGCTCCGCCTAGCATTCAAGTCCTCCACCAACCCCAAATAGCCGCCGCAGAAGTCATTGCACACTTATGTTCAAGTTTAAGAACACCTCATGTATCATCTCTCTTCCTTCCAACACTCCATTTTCACTTTCAAATTTTGTTCGGCTCCCCATATCGCCTCCTCTGTCAACGCCTGCAGCCTTGTCAGTAACTTGAGTGACCTGAAACCATTACTAAGGAGGGTTCAGCTTAAAACATATATTTTTTGTTATATCTCAGAATGTAAGTGAGGTAGCGTAAATGATATAATTTGATGATTTGACATAATAATTCTTCCTCGTCTTGAACAGGAAGCGAATTTGTTGTTGTCCAGTTGATGATGCCATTAATGCCCTGATATCTTACTGCCGCCCTGCGAAACTCACTGTGGGAAAAATACATTCTGGAAACATCATTAGGAGCCCAACAAGCACGACCCTTTCCCTCGTGAGTCTGAACGATGAGAGGCAAGACAGGGACAACGAGAGCTGCGGCACAAGGAAGAAGGTTGTGGGCGTTGAGACATTAAGGGAACTGAGGGTGTCATGACCTCTGCAGGGATCGGGAAGCGTGGCCACCTCCTCGCCAGTGGGAGCTGGTGGGCGTCCTTGCAGCGTCCTTCAGGTGAGGGGGGAAAGGGGAGTGGGGGAGCACGCCACCTGCCCTCCCCACCCTGCCCCCGGCCATCTGCCCCGCGGGGAAGCAAAGGACCAGAGACGACCGTTGAGGAAAGGAATACGAGATATTTGCAGTAAAACTCTTTTTGAAAGGGATATCCATCAGCGGCCAGACCCACAAGAGGCAAGCCGTGCATGTTTACATAGATTTACATAGAAAATCAGACCACACAGACCCCATGGTCCAGACTTGGTGGTCTGTCCTTAAACCTAAGTGATTTTACATTAATCAGAAGACTCCAAAACGTCGCATTTCTACTCTAGTTGATATTAAGTTGAAGGAAGTGACGGTCGAGCTTATTTTTGAAGGAGTCAATCGTGTTACACTGGACCACTGACGGTGGAAGCTTATTCCATTCTCGCACTACAACGTTGGTGAAGAAAAATTTGGTGCAGTCTGAATTTACTTGTCTACATCTGAGTTTTACGCCATTGTTCCTCGTGCGCAAAGTGTCATCGATCATAAACAATGTTGATCTGTCTACATTCGTGAAACCATTAAGTATTTTAAAACATTCGATCAGTTTTCCTCGGAGGCGACGTTTCTCAAGAGAGAACATGTTAAGGGTAGAAAGCCTTTCTTCGTAGGATTTGTTGCGCAAGGAAGGGATCATTTTCGTTGCCCGACGCTGAACACCTTCTAATTTAGCAATATCCTTTGCATGGTGGGGAGACCAAAACTGTACCGCATATTCCAAGTGGGGTTGACGCCCAGGACGATGATGTGAAGGAGTGAGGACGGCAATACTATTTTTTCTTCAGCGCCCACATCACACGCGACTTCGGAGGTCACGAGGCCCAGCATATCTCATAATAATACAGACGGAATATATAAACTAGTACCCGCTAAGAGAAAGAAAATGATCCCTGCAACACCACCCACCTGATGAATTAGTTAGTTTGCCTTGTAAGCCAAATTAATATATAATATTTACCGTCACTCTCCACGAATCTCCAAGCATGCCGTTTTATATGAGATTCAACGTAAGAAAGCCCATGGTGAAGGCCCGGACTGACGGCGAGGCCCCCGCGTCTCGCTCCCCCGTGGTGTGGGTGAGCCAGTCCTCCTCGGCAGTCCACTTCGAGACCTCTCACGAGCGGTCGGTGAAGGTGCGGCTGCTCATGGGCATGGACAAGGCGCTGGAGCGGAAGCGTCGTACCGAAGCTGGTGAACAAGTGACTCGGGACGCGATGGAGTGGTGGCGCTGTCACAGCCACGAGGACGCAAAGCTTGTGGTGTGCCCGGTGGAGAAGGGGCAGGAGGAGCAGATGCCACACCCCCAACCCGCCCCCGCCTCCGCCCCCGTTACTGCCACCACATCCACCGAACGCGCCAGAAAGCAAACCGATACATGCATTAAGAGGCCCTTGACGTGGGTACTGCTGCTCTCTCTGCTTGTGGTCAACTTAATGGCGTTGGATGCTATAGTGTATGTTGCGATGGAATGGAAAGACTGAACTGCCACGGTGGTTTCCCAGAGTTACGTCGACTGATGAAAACAAAATATTCAGAGAGCCAGATTGATTTCTTGATAAAACAATATAATTCTGAGTCAGTAACCTTTTTGAAGACTTTTCCTTTTCCAGATGCATACCTTTGCTTTTGGTATCCCCCACTCAGCCTGTACAAGACCCTCATGCCCCCCTCCCCCCCTTTACACACACACTCATCGCTCACCCCTTCCCAACCTCAACAACCTTCTTTTATATTTTGCTCTTCCTTTCAACAACATTCTGTCCCGCTGCACTGCGAGGATGAATGATAACTTTAGATTCCTGTCTCTTTATCTTATGTCCGACGTTTTCCTTTGCCCTCCATCAATATCCTCCTCCTCTGTCTTATTCTATTTTGTCTGGTTGTTTGCTTAGACGTTTTTTCTCGGCTTTTCTGTGTGTTTTTAGTCTGTTATTCTTTCCTGCTTCTCGTTGGTCAGTTTCGTTTTCGTTATTAGCTTCATTTTTTTTCCTAGGCTCATTAACCTGAACATATTTGCTTTTTTTTTTAATTCCACAACCATTTTCTTTTGCTGTGTGTGTCTCTGTCCTTCATGCTTTCTCTTTTCTTTTCTCTCTTTTATCAGCTTTATTTTTGGTTAAAATTCGTTTTAGGTCCGTGCCAGTATCTCATTACCTACCTTATGAAACATCAGTATCTCTTCATATATCTTTTCTACAAACCTTCAACAGTCATGGAAACGCTTTGAAAATCCAATTCAAGGACTTTTTTTTTACTCTTGAAAATATGGGATAATGTTTATGAAAGCGCGTCGCCTCCTCTGCTGGCCGCGGCGACGCTGCAGCGGATGTTGCGAGAAATACCTCCTCGCTGAAATAAGTCACATATACATGAGGGGGGGGTCCAGGGGGGGGCGCAGCCCCCCCGTTAGTAGGTCGTAAAGTTCGGTTGGAGTAGTTTAAATATGCTCCCCGACCCTAAGCCCTCTGCGAGCTATTTTGCGGCTGCGGCGGCTGCAGCGTCGCCAGAGGAGGCGACGCGCTTTCGTAAACATTATCCCATATTTTCAAGAGTAAAAAAAAAGTCCTTGAATTGGATTTTCAAAGCGTTTCCATGACTGTTGAAGGTTTGTAGAAAAGATATATGAAGAGATACTGATGTTTCATAAAGTAGATTATGAGATACTGGCACGGACCTAATACGAATCTTTACCTTATTTTTTTTTGTCATTTTCTTATTATTCTTCCTCGTTTCCTCCTTCTCCTCGTCCTCATTATTCTTATCTTCGTCAATTTTCTTCCTCCTTTTCTACTCATTCTCCTCCTCCTCCTCCTCTTCCATCTTTCCTTGTCATGACGTTGATCACGGGTAGTTTTCTCCAGTTTACGTACACACACACACACACACACACACACACACACACACACACACACACACACACACACACACACACACACACACACACACACACACACACACAC
Source organism: Eriocheir sinensis (assembly GCF_024679095.1). Taxonomy (NCBI): domain Eukaryota; kingdom Metazoa; phylum Arthropoda; class Malacostraca; order Decapoda; family Varunidae; genus Eriocheir; species Eriocheir sinensis. The sequence goes on along the minus strand of NC_066547.1, from coordinate 4,177,160 downwards.
ACACACACACAACACACACACACACACACACACACACACACACACACAAACACACACACACACACACACACACACACACACACACACACACACACACACACACACACACACACACACACACACACACACACACACACACACACACACACACACACACACACACACACACACACACACACACACACACACACACACACACACACACACACACACACACACACACACACACACACACACACACACACACACACACACACACACACACACACACACACACACACACACACACACACACACACACACACACACACACACACACACACACACACACACACACACACACACACACACACACACACACACACACACACACACACACACACACACACACACACACACACACACACACACACACACACACACATTTTTTAAGGATTAACCACAAGTTTCCGCGGCCACTTACCTCACCTTCCTCCCATTTCCCTCATTCTTCCTCCTTCCTTATATCCTTTCTGACCGCGCCGCCCCTCCTTCCCTCCCTCCCTACCTCCCTCCCTCCCTCTCTCCGTCTCTCCTTCATTTGACCGCCCCTCTGTCCTTTCCTTCCCTTTCTCTCTTTTTTTCCCACACATTATAAGCTCTCTCTTCCTCAATAGTTTTCTTTTTTAGGCTTTTCGTCGAATAAAAACTCGAAGACACATTAGCAAGAGTGACCATGAATAAGATGAATCAAATATACTAAAAATGTCGAGTGAAAAAGATGAATTATATATTTTTATGAAGTATATGTGATTTTTTTAGTAGTTATTTGTTAGTGGCGGAAAAAAGAAAACACAAATAGAAGAGTTTCACATTAAATTGTTCGGGTTTAGTCTTTCTTGTATTCACTCCTAAGTTGATTTTTTTATTGAGAAAGAACTACAGCCGCCGTGATTTAATGCATTGATACCTACGTAGATGTGTTTTTTATGACAAGAATATAGCGAGGGGATGCGTGAGTGGATGACGGGGGAAGGACGAAGGCGAACGGGGGCGGAAGGGGGCGGTGAGTGCCAGAATGTCAACCAGTAACATGCACCGTGCCTGACCTTTGGCGCGCTTCCCACGTGGTCTTTATTCTTGGCAGTCACATTCTGTCCACGTCACCACACCTTTTGTTTTGACCTGTCCCAGCGGAGGGGGGAGGGAGGGAGGTATAGAGGAGGAGGGGGGAGGGAAAAGCGGTAAATTTTCTGATCTATAAGTAAACACGTTTCTTAGAAGTGTCATTGTATTGTATTATTAACATTAGTTGTAGGAATTGTGGTAGTAGAAGGAGTAGTAGTAGTAGTAGTAGTAGTGCCACATATATTGAAAGGCAAAACAGAGACAAAAAATAATGTGTGATATGCTATTTTTTATGTTCATCTTTTTTCCTCTCTTCCTACCTTGCCGTTATTCGTTTTTTCTTTCTAATTACAGGATATTTTTATAATTATTCATCCTTTTTCCTTCTCCTCCTATCTTACTGTTATCCGTTTGTTCTCTCCAACTACACGATTCTTTTTTAAATTCATCCATTTGCTTCTTATATTCTTACCTTGCCGATATCAGTTTTTCCTTCCTGATTTTTCATTGAGTCCTCCTTAGCGGTTATCAGTTTTCCCTCTCTAATTACACGGTATGGAGGTAGAGAGGCAAGAGGTCACGTGTACCAGGCAGGGAGCGAGCGAGTGTTGATGTTCCGTGATTGGGCAGGAGTCAGGGGAGTCAAGGCGACGTCACCAGCGCTCACCCTGCATGCAAACAGTAAATACCAGCGGGGTGACGGACGGGGCGCTTATGCCAAATCTATGTGTGTGTGGGTATGAACGTACGTGTGTGTTTGCAGGCGCGCGCATGAAATTCTAAGGTCCCGAAAGGTCTTGGCAGCTCAATTAATCGCAATTTGAGTTACGTAATGTCCCGTAGTGCCAAAGGATGCCAAGGGGATGAGGTTGCTCTTTGTATTATTTTATGTATTTCTTTAGGGCCATCAGTAAGGGAAGGTGTAATCCGCCGCGGGTTATATTGTATTATAGTCATGTTTACATTGTTATACACGAGTGAATTTTTTGATGAAAGTGAAATCCAGGCGCTTTATCCAGCCGCTGCCAACTCTCCCCGAGGCCCGCGACCAACGCCTCGAAGTATTTACACGTGCACACAGTCACACATGGCGATCTTTTCTTTGCCTCCGTCTTGCTGGGCCGCGACTTTGCCATCCAAGCACACGCCCAAGAAACACACTCCGTAAAACAAACTGACCACCACGAGGAACAAAATTTCTAGCGGTGTTATTGGTAGCGGGGATTCATGTCTTTTGGGGCGATGCATTCTGGAACAGGCGAAGGTCAGGAGAAATTTCCCGCGTCCGTCGCTCACTCGTCTGGCGTAGGTGTTCGCCATGTCGACTTGGAGCGAGGATCCAAGATGGCGGTGGAGTGAGAGTGTGTCTAGTAAGCCTCCGTGAAACACGAACGATTTGTCTTGGATAATCAAGTCGTGTCGTGCCAAAATTTGTTCTATGCAGTCCTAAGGTGTCACGTGACCCGTTGGTGAGAGAACCCGGTGGATTTACTAGGTAAGGGAGGAGAAAAGAGACCCAAGTGGTGTTGGTGACGTGAACGCTGCAATAAGAAGTGATCACTCTCTTCACTTTCACACCCTTGCAAGTTTTCTCACATGTTTTATCTCTCCTTGCAGTCATGGATTCTCCAGCAGCTGCGATATTCCTCCTGGTGAGTACCCAATTCCTCTTTGTGTTGAGTGAGTGGGCGTTGCAGAGGGCCAGGAGGCACCCACGGGCCCTGAGTTGAGGTGGGGCGAGGCTGTGTGGCGAGAGGAAGGCCTTGAGACTCCCAACCCACACACCTCTTACACTGGCCTGCCCTCCCTGTACCAACGTGGCTAGGGGGTATTTCTGTGCATGGAGAGGCCCTCTGAAGCCCCTGGGATGATTTGGGTGCATGTCAGGGGTGTGAGTGCCAGGGAAAGGGAGGAAGAGAGTAAGTCAAGGGCGGCACTCTCCTGTGAGGCGCGTGTGGGAGCAGATGGATGGCAGGGGAGGGTTTCGTCATATGTGAGAGGTAGATGAGAGTGCCACTGTGAGCTGGAATTACGCTCTCAAACGGATCATTATTAACCTTCGTGTTTCGTAACGTCGAGTGATTCTTAAAACCTTGCCCCAAAGTAGAAGGAACCCAACGAGGCAGGTGTGTCGCCCGCTCTACCAGTATCACCTTTGCCATTCTTGTCCTGGTAAAAAGTGAACGTAGCATTGACACAGAAACCTTAGTATATCCACCCTGCCCACCCAGTCGCCCACCCAGCCCACCCCGAACATGTTATCTAAGCTACGCCTCGACCTGGCTTGCCCGAACCCCTCCCTCGCGCCCTTGGGAGTGTTTGTCTTTCAGTCTGTGTGTGTCCTGGGAGTGTCTGATGCATGACTCACCTCGGGGCAGCTAACCTATACCCGCGCCCAGGATATATATGTGAAAGGTGCTGAGCTGAGTCTTAAAAGCTTTGGGGGTTAATACAAATCCTGCATGATCCGAAAAAGGTCGCTATATTAAAAAGAAGTATAATTATCGTCGTTGAGATTAGTTAAGGAAATAATGTAGCATGTCAGAGAGCAGCTTAGTTTGGTATGTAGTGTTTATTAAAGTGCTATGCTACGATTGTTGAGTTTTTTGCTATTAGAACAATCCTGTACGTTAAAGATTATGATATTCTTCTCCTGCGATGCTTAGAATTAATATCAATCACAAAAAATCAAGTTCCAAATAAGTTTAACCATAGCACAAAAAAAGGGAAATAGAGCAGAAAAATCAGCCTTCCTTCCTAGCCCAACTTAGTGACATTCAGACCATTGCCTCCCCCTAAAAAAAAAAAGAGGAAGGAAAAAAAAAAGGAAAAACTCGACCGCTGGTGCCCCCGTCTCAAGGCCACGCCGCCCCACGCCTCAGACCTCTTGTGGACTGACACGCAAAAACCCACACTTAAAAAATCGCTCTGAAGTGGCTCGCTTTTCCACTTTTTCGTGTTGCTGTTCCCCTCAAGAGTACTTTGGAGGGTGTTTGTTTCCGAGGAGGAGGAGGGGAAGGGGAGGAGGGGAGGATATGGGCGTGTATGTTTGTGTGGCGTGCCAGGGAGTGTGTGGCAACGGGAAGGGCGTGGATATGGGCGTGGGCGGCAGCGGCTCCAGGGTCTATGCGTGGGCCCAAGGGAGGACAACGGGACCTTTGACGAGCACCCACCACCACCACCACCACCACCACCACAGTATTAATATGTCAAGCCGGATCCCCATCGCCTCCACCACCACCACCATACCCGCCCACCATATCCAAATCACCACCCCATCACCACTCCTTTCCTTCACCACCACCACTACCACTATTCACCCGTTTATCCACCACACAAAAAGCACTACTCCTGCATCACTTCTTTATTTCCTTCTACACCACCACTAACACCATAACCTCCACCACCCCATCACCACTTCTTCACCATCTTTATTACCTCTACACCCGCCCACCACGCCAAAATCACCACCTCATCACCACCTTTTTTCTTTCCTTCACCTCCACCACTACCACCATACCCGCCCACCAAACCAAAATCAACACTCCACCACCATTTTTTTCCTTCATCACCACCACCAAAAACACCACTCCATGCACTCCTCCTCTTTCTCTCCTCCACCATGACCACTTCAACTCCTCCTCGCCAAGCACCAACACTCCCACCACCACCACCACCACCAGCACTTACCACTATCATCACCATTCACCATTTCTCCTCAGCACCGCCAGGGACACGACCTCTAGCAATTTATTTTCACCACCATCACCACCACTACCACTATCAACATCCCCATCACCACCACCAACACCAACACTACCTATGCACTTTAAAGCTTGCCACACTAAAATGACATCAGTACCATCCACCACCAGCACACCGCCTCTAATCTAATAGGAACAAAGGAAGTAGAAGATAATTATTGATGTACATAACCAATTGTCTTCCGCTACAATTATAAACCCACTAATCCACCTGCAGTGTATTACCAACTAACCACGTCACCATCATCACCACCACCACCACCACCACCTTCTGTAACGCTTCCGTCAACATCACGCCCACACACACCACCTCTACTACCACCTCAACCTCGCCCACCACTATCCTCACCACCACTACCACCACTCTGCCAAATATCCATAAGGAGCATCATATCACTTTTTTCATCATCACCTCCCTGCGCTTCCTATACACCACGCCCATACACCACCACCATCATCACCACCACCGTATCACTAGGAAACACCCACTCATTTTTAAAGTCATTCAGCACTTTAGTATTACGTCCATCACTTCTTAACTTCCCATAGTATACATAACAATGCCTTGTACCTATTTTACGTAGTCATAATTAGTGTTGTCAAGAAGAAAAAGAAGTTGGAAAAGGTTGGAACGGAAGATGATTATAAAAAGGAAAGGGAAGAATAGAATAAATATAATAAAAAGCATGAAAGGAGCTGGAAGACGAGAAAAACATGAAACAGCTTGAAAAAAAAAAGGAAAGAAAGGATGAAAACAAGAGAAAGACAAAATCAACGTAGAACAATAAGAAGAAGAGGATGGAACAGAAGACGATTATGAAAAGGAGAGAAGAAATAGAACATAACAAAAAACATGAAAAGAAGAGAAAGACAAGAAAAATATAAAACAGCATGAAAACAGAAGGAAGAAAGGTAAAAAAAAACAAGAGAACGTAGAACAATAACAAGAACAACAAGAACAAAACACGCGCAGTAACACAAGCCACACTCATTACTACATATACAACACCAATCAAATTTCTCCCCTTAATTAAATAGTTACATCGAGAGGCCGCACAGTCGCCTACGCCAATACAGTTACCTTGATACACTGAGGGAGGCAGACCCGCTAGGATAATCTCTTTCTTTCCCTCATTATGGAATTCAACGGAGATGGAAACGGGAGAGCAGGGAGCATCCGGTTGTTTTTGTTTACTTGTGTGCGTGTTGTTGCTTACTCGACCTGTACGTGTGTGTGGGTGGTGGTACTAGGGGGGGTGGGGGGGGCGTGTGGGGGAGGGAAGGGGGGCGCGTGTGTATGTGAGGGGGGGAAATGAGGGGAGCGTGCGTGTGTGTGTGAGAGAGGGGAAGATGGGGGTGAGGGTACCAATTCATATATTTTAAATTTTCAATCGACTTTTTTTTCCTTAGATTGTATGTGAATATGTATGTCTGTGAGTCTATCTTTCAGTCTTTCCGTATTTGTCTATATCAATTTGTCCGTCAACCTTTATGTGTGTCTGTCGATCACATTCAAGGCCTCTTTACTTTCCTTATATATCACAGTGACTGGCTCATTTTCCTTCGTCTATACTTTTCTTTTACTTAATACTGTTTTTTTTTCTTTTTTTTGTGGGTTGTGGAAGACTCGTGACCGGGGATTTGTGTCAGATGTTCAACTCTTTTCATCTACCTCTTTTTATCCGTTTTTATTCTGTGTTGTGGTGGACTCGTGACCCGGGATTTGTGTCAGATGCTCAACTTTTTTCATCTACCTTTTTTATCCATTTTTCTGCGTGGAGGCTCATCTTGTAATTGTCTTCCTCGCATCGTTTGGGTATTGTTCCGCGCCGCATTCTGTCCTTCTCTGCATCTCGCTTTTTCCCTCCAATTTTTTTCACGCGACTCCATTACGCTGCGGAATTTTCAAGGTCGTGAGATTAAAGCGATTTCCATGTCTTCAAACACCATTAAGCCGCCACCAAAGAAGATCTGATCCTTTCCTCACCCCCCAAAACCTGCGCTCGTGTGTGTTCGCCGCGGAAAAAATATCAACTCAGAATTTATCCTTGCACACAAAAACCGGCCTTGATTCTCTTTTTTTTTTTTTCAACTCCACGCAAAAGGTGTTGACACATTATACCGGCAAGATAAAGGATTAAGCTTATCGTGTTGGATCCCATTGCTGTCTCTCTCTCTCACTCTTTGTTGCATCCCCACGTTCTTCTTCCCCCTTCCTATTCCTCTTCCTCCACCTACTCCTCCCTTTCCACGTCATCTATTCTCTCTTCAGTTCCCCCTCCCTTCCTTTGTCGTGTCATTCTTCATCCCTCCTCCTCCTCTTCCCTTCCTTCCTTTGTTGTATCTCACGCCCCTTATCAATCTCTTTCCCTTCCCCGTCCTCTCACTTCACACACCAATAGTCTTATCCCTCTGGTTTTGTCCTTCTTTATCCACCCCATTCCTCCCTTCCCTAATTCTTTTGCTATACCCCACGCCCTTTATCAATCTCCTTTTTTTTACCTTCAATTCTCTCGGATCGGTCCCACAAACACACACACGTACATTCCTATCCCTTTGGTTTTGTTGTTTTGCATTCCTCTATTCACTTATTCCTTTGTTATATCCCACGTTCTTCATCTGTCTCTTCTTCCTTTTCCCGCATTCTCTCACACCAATTACTCCCATCATCATTCACTATCCTTTTCACTTGGTTGTTTCTTTCCTCATTCCTCCTCATTCCCTTCTTTTGCATTCCTCTATTACCTTATTTCTTTGTTATATACCACGTTCTTCATCTGTCTCTTCTTCCCTCTCCTATTCTCTAACACCAATCCCTTCTGACACTCATAATCTTTTTCCTTTGGTTATTTCCTTCCTCATTCCTCCTCATTCCCTTCTTTTACATTCCTCTATTCCCTTTTTTCCTTTGTTTTATCGCACGTTCTTTATCTATCTGTTCTTCCTTCCTCCATTCTCTCACACCAATCCCTCCCAGCACTCACAATCCTTTTCCTTTGGTTGTTTCATTCCTCATTACTCCCCTCATCCCCTTCTTTTATAATCCTCCACGCTCTTTATCTATCTATTTTCATTCACCCTATCATTCACATCAGTACCCTCAATCAATCTCTATCCCTTTGGTTGTATGATTTATTTTCCCCTACTCTCTTCTTTTATTACATTCCATCTATCTCCCTATTTACCTATCTCTTCTCCTATGTCCCTATACACCTATTTACCTAACTCCTTTTCCTACCCCAGTTCTCTTACATCAATCTCTCCCTCCACCCCACACAATCCTATCCATCTCTACTTTCTCTTTTCTCCTCACCGTCCTCGTTCCCTCCCTCTCTCTCGTCCTGCTTTCGTTTCAAGGTCACTGTAGCTGCCGAAGAGTGTATATAGGACAGTTCGTAGCACCGACCCGCAGCACCCTCAGACAACCTCCTAAAAATCTCGCCGTATCAGAGTCCCAATTCAAGTTCACGGGCTCACCTTGTCTGCTAATGAGAGTTGGTTGGCAGGTGTTAAACTACTTTCTTACGAGTGAAAACTAGATTCAGCCAATTTTCTCGTAGCTTTTTTATTGCATTCAGTCTTGGAGATGTTGAAGTCTGTGGATGTTTTGTTCTTGTAGAGAGATGAACGATTAAAATATTGTAGTTGTTGAGTAAGTTGAATTAGTTAAGGAAAATTACGCTCTCTTATGCACGAGTATTGACATGTTTTAGCCGAGGTATTTAAAAATCAGCTGGAATGTTTTTTTTTTTTTCTTATTCACACCAAGTAGCAACGACTAGTAATTATTATCAAAGGTCAACGAATAAAAAACGAACATGAATCCCAATAAGCGTTTTTCCTACTTTCATCTGGGTTATTTATAGCTTAATGTTAATGGTGTGTGGGGAGGGGGAGGGGTGGAGGGAGGTGTGTGCATGTGTGTGTGTGTGTGTGTGTGTGTGTGTGTGTGTGTGGGTGTGGTAGAGAGAGTGTTTGTTTAAGAGAAAAGCTACAGTGAAGGCTAAAACACACACACACACACACACACACACACACACACACACACACACACACACACTTCTCTACGTGACTTTGGACCCTTTATTCTCTGCGTGTCGCCTCATTAACCTTCCTCTTTCCCATATCCTCCTTTTCTTTACCTTTCCCCCTTCTCCTTTTCTCTCTTCCTCCCTCCCTCTGAATCTCCTACCTCCGCCTCCCCCCCTTTCCCCCTTCCTATCTTCCGCCAGTGTCTCTCCCACTTTCTCTCTCTCCCAGCATCTCTCGTCTTCCCTCAATGTTCCTCCTTCCTCTACCTTATACTTTCTCTACTCCTTATCTTTTTCCCTTCTTCCTCTCTTTTATCAACTTCATATTTCTTCTCATCCCTTTTTACCTTCATCATTCCTCCCTTCTTTACTTATTTTCTCTTTCCTATTCTCCCTCTTCTTCCCATAATGTTCCTCCTTCCTCTACCTTATACTTTCTCTACTCCTTACCTTCTTCCTCTCTTTTATCAACTTCATATTCCTCCTCCTCCCTTCTTACCTTCACCATTTCTCCCTTCTTTACTCATTTTCTCTTTCCTATAGTCCCTCTTCTTCCCTCTTGTTCTCTCTACTCCTTTCGTTCTCTCCCTCTTTATCAATCTCATATTCTTCCTCATCCCTTCTTGCCTCTATATTTTCTTCCTTTACCTCCCTCTTCCTTCCTTTTACCTCCTGTTTTCCTACCCTCTAGTTCCCCTTCATCACGTGTTCCTCCTCACTCATCATTACCTCTTCCTTTTTCTTCCTTCTCTTTCCCCCCCCCTTCTTTTGTTGTCCTGCTTCGCCTCTGACCTCCTGCCCCTCCCCATGAACTTCTTCCCCCATTACCCATCACCCCTTACTCCCCTCCCTTCCTCCCATTATACCTTTGCCCCTTAGTTCCCCATCACCACCACTACCACCTTCTCCTCCTAAATCTTCCCTTCCCATTCTTTGTATTCCTTCCCTGTTATGTTTCTTATCAGTATTTAACCCATTCCTTATACCCCGCCCCCTCACATCCATTTCCATCCCTTATCTCATGCCTTCTTAGCCCTCCCTTCCCTCTGTGCTCTCCCCTTTGTCTCCCTTCAATCTATCCATTCCCTCCTCTCTCTAAATCCCTTCCCTATCCCTCCCTTCCTTGATTCCAGGGTCACTGACGAGCTTCCTAAATGACTAGGATAATTTTGTCATATTTTTAAGAACTGCGAGATTGAAGGTCAGCAGGGAATGTTTTTGTTAGGGAGTCGAAGGAGAGCCATTACGAGTATGTGTTAGTAGGAAAAATTTTAAACGTATTGGGAGATATTTATTGATGTGTTTTTACTTTCTTAATATACGGAGCGACATCTGGGAAGGAAATTCGTGTATATGTCGAGGTCTTAAGATTTCTATATACATGTTTTTGAAGTCTTTCCATTTCCGTTTTCTTTATTTTGCTTTTCTCTTTAACATTACCACCACCTCCTTTTTAATCAACTGTCACCTTTTCCGTAACTTTCCCTGCGCACCTGTGTCATTACGAGGGGCGTTATGTGCTGTCACCTGCGTCGTTTTGTCACCTGTTTACCTTTCTCCGGCACACCTTAAGAAGAGTGACGTGGAGGGAAGGTGGCAGCGTGGCGTGGGCGCGGCGTGACGTCACTACTTCCTGGGAGAGAGGGAGAAGGAGGGGGAGGGAGGGAGAGAGAGAGGGGGAGGTGGGGCAACACAACCTTGGCACACGGACGCAACATGGCAAGTCCTCCCTCTCTTACATGCTTGTCTTCTTGCTTGTTGACTTGCTTATTAACTTGTTGACTTGCTTCTTAGTGATGAGTTTGGTATTTATTTATTCCTCTGTTAACTTGTTTTGGTTTGGTGTTGAAAAATAGGCTTGTTTTGCTAATAATATACTGTCTTCTTCACTATCTATCTTTCTATCTATCTTTCCTCCTCCCTCTCTCTTCTCGTCCTTTCTTGCTTAACTATTCACTTTGGTATTTGATTATTTCTTTGTTTTTCTGTCTGGTCAAGTGATGAAAAGTAAGCTTGTTTTTGCTGATAATATTCTCTCTTCTTCTCTCTATTTTTCAATCTGTCTATCTATCCCTCTTTCTTCTCTTCCTCTCTTTCTTAGATGCTGATTTTGGTATATTGAGAAGTATCCGTTTTACTTTTCATATACTCTATCTATCTATCTATCAATCTATCTATCCATCTCTCTCCCCCTCTCCCTTCTTCCCCATCATTCCCTCCCCTCCCTCTCTTACCCTCCACTATTCCATCTCTTTACCTGCTTACCTTCACTTTACTTAATTGCCCATAACTTATCTGCCTAATCATTACGTGACGAAGGTGAAAGAAGGGGGGAAAAAAGATACACGTGTAGGTGGTGGTGGTGGTGATAGAGGTGGGTGGTAGTGTACGTGGGTGGTGAGAAAGGAGGTGAAGGTGTGGGAAGGAGGAATTTGAGGAGTGGGTGAAGGTGCGAGGGAGTATTAAATGGGTGAATGATGATGATGATGATAGTGGACGAGATGAGTGATGGATGAGACTGTGGATGAGATGAGAGATAGTAGAGACAGTAGGGTGTTAAAAGGAAGAAAGGAAAACAGACAAGAATGAAAAACAAACTAGAAAACAACAGAAAAATAGAGAAAAATATAATAAAACAGCAAAATAATTGGAAAAAAAATGGAATAAGACATGGCAGAATTGGATGATGGCAATATGGATTTGTGACTGATTTGTGGTTGTGAGAAAGGTGTTGATAAGGGAGAGGAGAGAGTTGGTAATGGTGGGAGTGATGATGGCAGTAGGGGTAGTGGAGGTGATGGTGGTGGTGAGGGGGGGGGAAAGAACGTACTCCGGGAAGGTGACCAACCAAGACGCAACACAAAGAACGCCTATTGGGTTTCACGTCTATAAAATCAACCACAAGATCAACCCGTTGTGGCCTGAAAAATGTCTGTCTGTCTGTATGTCTGTCTGTGTTCTTTGTGAGTGAACCTATAAGTGATTTAGTGAGTATTTTAGCTTTGTATGGGTGACTGGTTGGGTAAGGAATGGAAGGGAAGGGAAAGAAAAGGAGGGGAAGAGAGGGGAAAGGAAGGGAAGGGAAAGGAAAGGAAAGGAAGGGAAGGGAAAGGAAAGGAAAGGAAGGGAGACTAGCTGCTACAGACCTATACATATATATCATCACAAAACTAGAATCGTTACCTGTGCTAGAATTAATCATACCTGTGAGATCATACCTGTGACCTTCAAACACCTGTGATGACGACACGTATAGGAAGGGAAAGAGGAAAACCCAGGTAGGGGCATGAGGAAAAAAAAGAGGAAGGAAACCAAGAGTGTAGATGACGTGAGGAAGAGTCTGCAAATAGAGAATGTGTATAGGTGATGGAAGAAAGTGTAGACGTGGGAGGGAAAGTAGCAGACGTTAATGGAATGAGAGAGGAGAGAGAGTAGCTATATTAAGTTAGTGACGATGAGAAGGAAAATGTGTAAGGAGGCGATTGGAGGAGGAAAACGAATGTGTGTTTTTAAGCTGTAGTTGAGAGAGGGAGGGAAAGTAGAAAAAGTAGAAGAGGAGGTGGTAGAAGAAATGAGAAAACGATAGAAACAGTGTTAATAAGTTGGATAAGAAAGAGAATGTAAAAGAGGTGATATGAGGAGGAAAATGATGTGTGTTTAGGTTATTGTGAGTGAGAAGTGAAAGGAGAACTGACGAGGTGGAAGAGGAGAATGTGGAGTTATAAAAAAGTATAATAAACAAGTGGAGATGAGAAGGAGAATATTTAGAGACAGTGTGAGGAAGAATTTGTACATAGGTTGTGGCGTGGAAGGAGGGAGACTTGACGAGGTGGAAGAGGAGAATGTGGAGTTGAAAATAAAGGAGAAGAAAGTATATTAAGTAAATGTTGATGAGGAGAGAGGGAGAGTGGAGAGACAGATTGAAGAGGAATGGAATGTGTGTCTAAGTGGTGGCGTGGAAGGAAGGAGCATTGACGGGGTGGAAGAGGAGAATGTGGAGGTGTAAGGGAAGACTCGCGCCCCAAGGTCTGTCTCTCCTTTTCCCTCCGGCCCTCAAGGTGAAGTGACATCATCGGCAGGAACGATGAGAGAGAGAGAGAGAGAGAGAGAGAGAGAGAGAGAGAAGAGAGAAGGGAAGAGAAAGAAAGGAAGACTAAGAAAGAAGGAAAGAAGGAAAGAAAGGAAGGAAGGAAGGAATACAAAGAAAGAAAGAAAAAAACTGTAAGAAAACAAACAAAGAAAGGATAGAAAGAAGGAAAGAAACAAAGAAAGAAAGAAAGATAAAAAAGAAAAAAGGAAGAATGAAAAAAAGAAAGAAAGAGAAGGAGGAGGCACAAAAGAAGAAAAAAGACTCAGAAAAATGAAAAACCATAATCTGCAAACAAAATAACGAAACAAAACGAGCTAAAATTACGATAAGATAAGACATTAATTAAACAACTTGACACAAAGAAGATTAAGAGAACCAGACTCATAAAGGACGCTAAATCATCGCCCGAGACAGCAATGGGAGGAAGAGGATGAACGGGGAGAGGAGAGAGAGGAGGAGAGAGGGTGAGAGAGGAAGGGCTAGGGAGGGTGGGGAGAGAGAGGGGAGGAGAGGGAAGGGAAGGTGAAGTCCGTGTGTCTCGTCTAGAGGTCAGGAGTCAGGAAATGCCGCCGTGGGTTGTATACTGTACGTGCGGCGCCAGAGACTTTACGATGCGCTTTATCTCTTATTCAGTCGTTTATTCAATCACATGTTCAGTCAGGATCAGTGAGGCAGCCAGGTGGTCAGTCAAGAGGCCGTCATTTATTCAGTCATAGGCAAGTCAGCGTAATCAGTCAAGTTATTCAGTTAAGCATGTGGTCAGTCATATATTTAGCTACGCATTTATCCAGTTAGCCAAGTATTCAGTCGAGAGCCAATCAAGTATTCAGGAAAATTGGTCAAGGTATTCGGTTAAGCATGTATTCAATCAGTCAAAAGTCTCGCCATTCAACCAGGAGAGTCACCTTCACGCAGACAGTCTATAAAAACGCTGAATCTACCTCATCCGGGAAGAATCATAACGCCACGAGCTGAAAAGTGTAACCAACCCCAAATCTACCTAACACACCTGTAATAGAGTTTTAACCTTTACATAACAGCATCGCACGTCTATACAAACAGCTTGGCACAGGATCAAATCAACAAACGTAATTGCGGCCGGTGTATGAAAGAACTGGATCCACCTCGTACGGAAAGGATCACAACGTCACAATTTAGAAGTGCAGTCAACCCAAAAATCAACCTATCGTACCTGAAAATAAGCTTAAACTAAAAACCACACCTTCATACGTTTATATAAGCACTTAAAACTCAGGGTTGGAGCAATACATGTAATCTATAACCTAAACTCGCAGGTGTACGACAATGCCTCAAGTGTCCGAGTGACCGTCAGACTCGAGTGACTCATACGATCACCCAGACCCCTCGATGCGATGCAACCTTCCCAGACTGCTAAGGAGGACCCGAGACCCTCAGCGGACTTTGACCTCAGAGTTTGGGGCTGACCTACGCGGCGTCTCTCCAACCCTGCAACCCTCCCTCTTCCCCTCCCACTTTTCTTCCAACCTTCCTTTCTTCCCTCTAACGACCTTTCCTCCTTCCCTCCTTCCTTTATCCCTCCCTCCTCCCCTCTTCCCTCCAACCCTTCAACCTTCCCTCCTCTTCAACCTTCCAACCTTTCCTCCTTTCCTCCTTCTCTTCAATCCTCCAACCCTTCCTTCTTCACTCTTTCCTTCTGCAACCGCAATAAAACCTCCAGGAGCCCACAGACACACCTTAATCTCCCCCCCGCCCGGACTTGGTAGTGCTTCTATGACTCAAGTCCCCGCTGCCCTCCGTGCTAAGGTCCGCCCTTCAAGAGTGTTCGCCGGGAGGGGACAGAGCGAGGGGCTTGAACTTAACGCCGCCTAACTGTACGACTCCAGCACTCACTCCCACGCCCTCACGCCCCCGCGCCACCCCGACCCACGCACACACACACACACTCACACACACACTCAGGTTCTGCGTCAACACCATCACCACCACCAAACAGACACGATCCTCTTTTCTTTTTCATGAGATATAGAATTCATTAGATCATTTTCCTAGCAACACACACACACTCACACACACACTCAGGTTCTGCGTCAACACCATCACCACCACCAAACAGACACGATCCTCTTTTCTTTTTCGTGAGATATAGAATTCATTAGATCATTTTCCTAGCAACATCGTCACTTCTCAAGACAATTAACCGAACACACGTACACACACACACACACACACACACACACACACACACACACACACACTCAAAACCTTCGGGCCTGATACTCTTAAACCCTTTTATCGCCAGGGTCATTAGTGAGCGAGAACAATAAAAATGGAGGAAGAAAAACTGAGGGATGTGACCGAAAGGAAACGCGGGCGGATCGTTGAGTTTGCGAAGCGTGTGTAGGCGCCGGTGGACCTACGGGAAATGTCAACAAGGGCCCCGGGCATGCCTAGGCCTTTTCCGGGAGGCGTAGGCATCAGAGAGTGGCTGGAAAACGAGGAAAACGATACGAAAAGAGAACAGGCGAAGGATTCTAAAGTAAGAAGTTGAAATAGAAAAAACGAAGAGAACGGAAGATGTAACAGAAAGGAACAAGGAGGAATAGAAAAAAACGAAGGGAATAGAAGACAGCGAAAGTACGGGAGAAAGGAACCGAGTTAGAAGAAAAAGGGAAATCGATGAGTGGGAGAAGAAGAAGGCGAATGAAAGAGAAAGGTAAAGGGAGGGAGAGATGAGTAAAGAGAGAGTAAAAAGACTGTGAATAATGGGACAACGAGAGTAAGGCAGAGAAAGAGAGCAAGAAAAGAGCATTGAAGGGAAGAAAGGATAGAGGGAGGAGGTGAATAGGGGAGGTAGAGGCGGATGCAAGAGAATGGTAAAAAGAGGGAGAAGAGTAAAAAGGGAGAGAAAATAGATTGCAAATAATGTGACAACGAGAGTAAAGCAGAGAAAGAGAGCAAGAAAAGAGCATTGAAGGGAAGAAAGGGTAGAGGGAGGAGGTGAATAGGGGAGGTAGAGACGGATGAAAGAGAATGGTAAAAAGAGGGAGAAGAGTAAAAAGAGAGAGAAAAGAGATTGCAAATAATAGAAAAACGAGAGTAAAGAAGACAAAGCGAGGGCAGTAAGTAGCGGGATTTTTTTCATTATTTCTTTTTTTTAAGCCCTTGATCTGTCTCCTTTGCTGTAAGAAAAAAAAAGAGAGAGAAAGAGAGAGAAAGGAGCATTGAGAGGGAAGGGTCGAGGGAGGGAGGAGGTGAAGGGGTAAGGTAGAGGAGAGGCGCTGCAGGTGAGCCAAAGGTCGCGAGGGGACAAGGAAGTAAAAAGGGCATCGTGGAGCCACAGGGAAGTGCTCCGAGTGGCTCTTTGTGGCTCGTTCTGTGGCTCTGAGGGTGAATTGTGATTTTCTTCTTCCTTAGTGGATTGTTTTTCTATTATTGTTATTATTATTGTTATTATCATTATTATTTTTTATATTTATTTATTTAAAGCGAGTTCTTCCTACCTCCTGCTTTTTATCTACACATACACGAGAGAGAGAGAGAGAGAGAGAGAGAGAGAGACCAGCGCGTGATCAGACCATGGTGAATGACACACACACGTATACACACACTAACACACACGAGACTGAGGCTGAGTTACGTAGCATCGTGTCGGAGGGAAAGGAAAGGCGGGAGGGGCAGGGGAGAGGAGGAGGAGGAGGGAGGAGGGAGAGAGAGGGGAGGAGGGAGAAGGATGGGGAGGTCAGGTAAGGGGCAGCTCTCGGCCACCACCCAGCCACGTGACCCCCGCCTTGCCCCTTCAGGAGAAAGTGTGGCGGCGAACAGGTGGCGAGGGAAGGGTCGTGACTTACCTGGGATACCTGTGTCCACCCCCTCCCTCTACCCCTCCCCCCTCCCCCCATTGACCCTCTTGATCCCTGTGCCTGGAACGTATAAGACCTGGATATTGAATCGTGTGCAATTTTAGTGAGATCGAACAAAAAAAGAGGAATATGCTTGGAGCTTAGTCAGGATTCTTTCGTTTATTGTCTTGGGTTTGGAAGTAGGTTTCGGGTCATGCTTGAAGGCTTTTGTGATTTTTTTTTTCTTACTCTCGGGTTCCTTTCCAATTTGCGTTGTGACAATTTAGTATGCATAACATGAAGAAAATATGTTCCTAACGTGAATAACCACAAAATAAAATACGTATTCCCGTCATAAATAACTACAGAAACAAAATATATCCCTGTCTTAAGTAACCCCGAAAGAATATATATTGCTACCATGAATAACTACAAAAAAATACATTCCAACTATAAATAACTACAAAAAGAAAGACACTCAGAATTAACCAGTAAATTACACCAAGACGACTCCTATTTAAGTAAGTGGCCCTTGTATTTACGCCTCAGTCCGCCAGCACCTTTCCTTTCACCAGCAGCAGCAGCTCGTGGTTACTGTTACTGGGCCTGATCTGAAGCCTCTCACCACGACCACCACCCCTTCCCTCTAGCTCTCAATACTGGGCGTGGACTCTTCTAACCCTAACCCTTCCCTTCCCTTCTCCTTAACCCTTCTCCCTCTATCTCTGGTGCTACTGCTTCTGTACTCATGCCCGTCCCCTTAGCTCTCTTACACTGAGCGTGGACTGTACTAACCCTGACCCTGCCCCTCCCTGTGTCTTTGGTCCTAGCTCGGTACTCTTGCCCTGAGCTGAAGCCCCTCACCACCAGCCCGTCCCCTTAGCTCTCAATCATGGGCGTGGACTCTACTAACCTTGCCCCTCTCTCTTCTTCTGTCTCTACTGCTGGCTCGGTACTCTTGCCCTGAGCTGAAGTCTGTCACTACCATCAGCCCTGCCCCTGAGCTCTCTAAACTGGGCGTGGGCTCTCTCTCTCCTGCCCCTCCCTCTGTCTGTCTCTCTGGTGGCTCTGTACTCCGCCTGTCTCCCGCCCAAGGTGAACTAGTAGTACCTCGCCTCATCCGCTGACGTAATCATGCGTTCTTATTTAGTGCGTCACAGATCTGACCTTACCTCGCCGCTACGCTCACCGGCCCTCAAGACTGCACTTACGACGAGGCATCTTTAGACTTCTTTTTCAACGACCTCCTTTTTTTACTCTTTCCTACTCGTCTTCTTCTTCCTTGTCAGTGTTTATTTCTTCTACTCAGTGTGATTCTCCTTCTCTTCGTCATCCTCCTCCTTGCAGACTCCTTATGTACTTATGTTCTTATGTTATGTCTCTCCTGCCGCCGCCTCCTCCTCCTCCTCCTCCTCCTCCTCCTTGATGTCTTTATCCTCCTCTTTCTCCTCGTCCTCTTTGTCCTTGTCCTTGAACTCGTTTTTCCACCTCCTCCTCCTTCTCCTCTTCCTCCTCCTCCACCGCCTCCGCCCTTTTCTCCCCCTCCTTAATAGTTTCTCTCCTTATTTCTTTCCCTCCTCCTCCTCCTCCTTCTACTACTACTGCTCCTCCTCCACCTCCTCCTCCTTCTCCATCATGCTACTCCTCCCTTTCGACAGTTTCTCTCCTTGTTTATCTCGGTCTTCTGCTCATCTCGCACATTCAGTATTCCTCAGAGTACTCCAAGCGCCATATCTTCATGTAGATCCTCGTGTGCCTCGCCTACCCACATCTTTTCGCTCTCCCGCTCAACCTTTTCCTCAGTGTTTTCTTCGCGGCCTTCTGCTCTGTCACATCCACTTCGTTTGCTGCCTCCCACGCGTCTGTTTAATCGCCTGTTTCTTGTTGCATGCCACCCACGCTAAAGACTCTGTGTATACCTCCGAGCATCACCTTTTAGACCCTTCTCAACACTTTCCAGCCTCAACTTCTCTCCTTCTTACTTCACTTCATCACCTTAACAACCTCTCTCTCTTGTATATCTTCTCATCCCCATTTTCCGTCTCCTGTTACTCCCTCTGTATATCTCTTTATCTCTGAGCAGCAGCATCCTTAAGACTCCTCTATTCCCCACAGCCTCAGTTTATCTCCCTCCCACCTCACATCATCTCTCAACAACCTCACAGTCTTGCATCTCTTCTCATTACCATCATTCTTTCTCTTTATCTCTGAGCATCGTCACCCTGAAGACTTCTCTATTCTCCACAGCCTCAGTTTATCTCCCTCTTACTTCACCTCATCTCTCAACAACCTCACAGTCTTGCATCTCTTCTCATTACCATCATTCTACTTCTACTGCTTCCTCGGTCTGTCTCTTTAGCCCACGCAGTTACCGTATCTCCCATTGCACCGTCATGTCTCCCACGTCAATAGCACTCACTCAACAGCCTCCCTCTCTTGCATCTCTCGTCCCCTCCTAGTCCTCATCTTCTCTCTTGCTTCCCTCCTTGACATTCTACGCAGTTGCTCTTCGTCCCAACTTCAAGCAATCAACTCACCTTCTCCCTCTGTCACTCAAGTCAACAACCCTCACTCAGCGACTCTCTCCCTCCCTTCCTCTCCATCTCCTCCCTTTCTTCTCTCCACACTGGCATCACCTGGCACTTCTCACAACCCGTCACTCCACTTTAACCTCTGCTTTCCACACCACGCCTCGCTACCACCCTTCCTTTCCGCTCCTCCTCTCCACTTGGCACCCCACCTGGCATCATCTGGCACTTCTCACAACCTGTCAATCCACTTTAACCTCTGCTCTCCACACCACGCCCTGCTATCACCCTTCCTTTCCGCTCCACCTCTCCACTTAGCACCCCACACCTCTCCACCGTCCCCCCACCTTCACACGGCCCCTCCTTCTCTCCACCGGCTCCTCCCTATTTGGATCTCTGCGTGTGGAGCGGCACCTGTGTGGAGGAGAGTTAGACGCCTTCGTGCCAGGTGTTATCAAGTCGACGGTTCAGCTGTTTTTAGATGACGAAGAACACCGCAAACCATTGACTTCTTTCCCCGTGAAGATTCTGTATTGTTTATGTTATTTAAGGCGTATGGTGAACTTTATATAAAAGAATCTGTGCGTGACCTTTCGCCCTTAGCTGTTTCTTAATGAGTTCCTTATTTGTAGAGACGAGTCACATAATGGAAAGAAAAGAATGGACTTCCTCGATGCTTAATAATACCGGTTTTGCCTTTCTTCTCCCTTTCAACTCTTGGAAGCTGCACTTTTATCTCATTACCCGCAGTTAAAGCTTTACATTAGCGGGTCACGTATACTCTTTGCCGCATGAGTCTGCTACACCTTTAAGCTACTTGGATTTGTTTACCGCAAGTCACTTAGTATCTCGACATGATTATAGCACTCGAAGTCAAAGTCATATAGTATCCAAATCGTACCCATGAAAGAAAACAGAGAGAAAACGGGAAGTGGTTCATAAATAGACGAGTTAAAGTTTCGTCCTTTAAAGCTAGACGTATTTATTCGTAACAAGTCACTTAGTATCTTAACAACAAATGACTATTGTACTGAAAATCAACGTCACATACCACGCCAATCGAAGGAATACAGAAAGAAAATGGGAAGTAGATTCATAAGCTGAGCACAAGTTTCGCCCTTAAAGCTACAAGTATTTATTCATAACAAGTCACTTAGTATCTTAACAAATAATTATAGCACTGGAAATCAAATTCATATAGCATCCAAATCGAAGGAATACAGAAAGAAAACGGAAAGTGAATTCATAAGATATTTAGTTCAAGTTTCACCCTCGCGCTACACATATTTCCACCCCAAATCGGCGCTAAAAATGTGGACCAAGAAAAACAACCCCAACAGACTGCCTTGATCCCCCGTCCCTCTGTTCCCATTACTCCCCGACTCCCTGACTTTCTCCTCCGGCCTGACTTCATACGGGGAGGAAAGGGAGAGTGCCGCTGCCTTCTCCTCCTCCTCCTCCTCTTCCTCCTCCTCCTCCTCCTCTTAGGGCCTCCCACGGCGGGCGTCGGCACTCAGAATCACTCTCCCCTCCGTCCTGGCTCGTGGCGGCTCCAGGCACTTCCACTCTCCGTTCAGGTCAACTTTCTGTGCCGCGGCTCGTGTCTGGCACCCCGACGACCTGGTTCCTGCGCGCGGTTCAGTCAGCTGCTGCAAAAACTGATGTTACTCGCTGTAGAGTGTAGGTTAGGCGCCAAAAAATACACACTCACAAACTTGTTGGGTATTATGCAAGGAAAAATATTACTGTGGTTTGTTTTAGTCACTGTGCCACTTTTGGGGGAGAAAATAAGTATGAATGAATGTCAGCGAGAGGGAGAAATATGTGTTTATGTTCCGTCAATACATTTTGCTGCAGACACTTGATTGAGAGGTAAGAAAGAGAGATCGAGGAAAATAAGAGACTCCCAACAAGAGATATTTTCATACATTTGACCTCTCACGAACTCCTCTCAAACATATAGAAGATTCAATAGTGTCTCTCGTATCATTATCCAAAAAGTGTGTGTGCTAGACTCCCTTTATTCTTAGTACACGTGGACTCGGTGAAAGCAAAGAGGGTTGGATCCTGTATAGTTAGGGTTAAAATGTCCTCGATCCTCCAGGTGTGGCGCGTGAATGTAAATACGATTACAGTCCTTTCACCTGTCGCACCCGAGCAGGAGGAGGAGGAGGAGGAGGAGGGGAAGGGGCCAGGTGGGAGCAGGTGGCCGGAGGAGGAGGAAAGAGAAAGGGAGAGGAAGGCGATTAGGAAGATGAAGAAAGAGTCCGGTTGGGTATTGAATGGAACTGAATGAAGCGAGGGTTAAAACACACACACACACACACACACACACACACACACACACACACACACACACACACACACACACACACACACACACGCACACGCACACGCACACACACAAACACAGGGGGAGGAGAAGGAGAAGGAGGGGGGTTGAGTTGGTAGCCCCCTAAAAGAAAAAAAAAGCGAAAGAGATACAAGGCGAGAAGAATCAGAAATATTGTTACACGAGGTTCGTCTTACGTGACCTCGAAGACAAAAAAAAAAATAATAATAATACTCTGTTACATCTCTCGTTCTGTCTTCTGCGGCATCAACTCTTATCATGACCGCCAGCTAAGCATCCAGAGAGCCATCTAACGGGAGGGGGAGGAGGAAACACGAGCGAGAGATGAGGAAAAAATGGGAGAAAAAAAACTATGCTGGTGTAGAGTTGTCATGATTGGCCATAACGGAAATGCGCTAAGAAAAAGTTTCCCTCAGTTTTTTTCTATATTTTTCCTCTCCGAGACAATTTGTGTAGCGGGCTCCGTTAAGGTATAGAGTGGGAGAACATGCAAAGAAGAAGTGAAGGAGGATTAGAAAAGGCAAGGATGTGTGGTTGAGTGTAGGGCGTGGAATCATGGAGTGGAAAGAAGAGGAAGGAAGCAAAGAAGGAAGGAAGGAAGAAGGAAGGAAGGAAGGAAGGAACAAAGGAAGGAGACATTGATGAGACTCGTGTAGAATGAGACTTATGAGATAGAAATCTTACGAACGAGGGAGAATTAGGAAGACAGGGAAGAAGGAGGGAAGGAAGACAGGAAGGAAGCAATGATGAAAGTCGTGTAAAATGGAACCAATGAGGAAGAGAGCCTACGAATAAGGAAGAATTAAAAAAGATAAACGAAGTAACGAATTTCTCGTGGACAGGAGAGGAAAAGAAATGGAGGAAAAAAAGAGACACGCTTACAATGGAACTTTTAGAGCGTACAACTGATGAAAAATTAGGAAAGATAAACTAAGCAGCGAATTTCTTGTGTACAGAAGACAAATAAAGGGAGGAAGGAAGCATAGTTAGACACCTATCCGATAGAACCTGCGATTTAGGAAGCACAAAAGGAGTGAGGGAGAAAAATAAACAGGAAGGGAATAGTCAGTAAGAAGCGGATAGAAGGTAGAAGAGGTATTGATAGAGCAGAGGTGTTTATTGGTTTATGATGAGACAGTAAACTCGAGCAAGCCAGGTGAGTCACGTCAGGTAATAATATCTAGACTCAAAAACAAGGTGTATAAAAAGCTGGTTTACTTGAGCCAAAGAGCAGCATCCCGCGGACCAGCCAGCATCAGCATCATCAGCATCATCAGCAATAACTGTTCCTCTCCTCCCTAACGCGGCACCGCAACTAAATGGCGAATCACATCGTGTTATGCATACGAGACACGAACGTAGCGAGGATGACAGCACCGCCAGACACGACAGAGGAGGAACACGACTTAATTAAAGAGATCGAAAGAGAGAACACAGCCGCGAGATTGATAGGAAGAGGAAATCACTAGCGGTAACGACAGAGGAAGAACACGTATCAGGAACCACGAGAGAACGAACACAGTAACGAGATAGACAAAAGAAGGAAACCATTACCAGATACGAGAGAAGAACATCACTTAGAAATAACGAGAGAACGAACACAGTAACGAGATAGACAAAAGAAGGAAACCATTACCAGATACGAGAGAAGAACATCACTTAGAAATAACGAGAGAATGAGCACAGTAACGAGATAGACAGAAGAAAGAAAGCATTACCAGATACGAGAGAAGAACATCACTTAAGAACATAAGAACATAAGAACGTAGGAGTCTGCAAGAGGCCGGTTACCAGACACGACAGAAGAGGAAAAGCACTTAGAAAACACGAAAGAACGAACATTAAAACGAAGTCAACAGAAGAAGAAAAAAACAACATCAGTCACAATAAAAGAAGAAAACGACTTAGGAAACACAAAAGGTAATACAACAAAATCATCGACGGAAGATTGAAAGCACCACTAGACACGACAGAGGAAGAACATCACTTAAGAATCATGAAAGAAAGAACACGGGAAGGAAGATTATACAGCAGAATATACGGAATTATGAAGCGAAATTAATTAAACAACCCCGCTAAATGCTGATCCAATAAACTTGAGCAGATAAAAAGGGTTAAGGTCGAAATTTTGTTATGAAAGGTGGATAAGTAACTTCCCTCCCTCTCTCTCTCCTCCATCCCTCCCTTCTCTCCAATCCTTTTCTAACACTACCTTAATCCTTCCCCTCCTCCTGTTACTTCCCTATCTCCACCTCTCCCTCTTTCCCCTTTCTTTAACCTCTCTGTCTCCCTCCCTCCTTTTTTAAACCATTCCCCTACACTTCACTTCCTTCTCCACTCCTCTGCCGTCCCTTTACCCTTCCCTCTCTGTACACCATTCCCCTAACCTATCATCCCTTCCCCTTTACCCTCTAACCCCTCACAGTCCCCTTCCTTTCCCCTCCACAAACCACTTGCCTTCTATTCCCCAGTCCCTTCCTGCTCCCTTCATCTATCCCTCCCTCCCTCCACCTCACGGCCAGAACAGGTGGAAGAGTGCGGAGGCGTACCTACCTGGAGCGGAGCCAAGACCACTCGCTCCAACAACAGGTATATAATAACAGTCGAGGACGAACCTGCAACTGGACGAAGACTCAAGACAATATTTTCAAGCATTTCAGGATTTACCCACAATTGATAAGGCTTTCGTAGAGGTGGTGTTAGTATTTCCATGGGTAGTTTTATGAGTCGAGGGATAGTTTGACAAAGGCTTTTCCACCATGAATGAGAAAAACAGTAATTAAAACCTGACTAATCACCTTTGTGGCCTTTCGAGATATTTGTTGATAGTTGCGGGATAGTTGGAGATAGTTTGGGGTATTTCTATGGGTTGTTTCATGAGCCTAGTGATAGTTTGACAAGGCTTTTCCACCATGAACGAGATAAAACACTCCCGAGAACCTAAATGATCCCCTTTGTTGCCTTTGAAAATATTGGTTGATAGTTGAAGATAGCTTGTTGATAGTCTGTCGATAGTCTGTTGATAGTTTCTTGATAGTTGGAGATAGTCTATTGATAGTCAGTTGATAGTTTGTTGATACTTGGAGATAGTCTGTTGATAGTTTGTTGATAGTTGGAGATAGCCTGTTGATAGTTTGAAGATACCTTGTTGATAGTCTGTTGATAGTCTGTTGATAATTTGTTGATAGTTGGAGATACTCTATTGATAGTATGTTGATAGTTAGAGGTATTTGTTGATAGCTTGACACTAATAAGAGCCCGATCAATCCCTCTTTGTGGCCCTTGAAAATATTGATTGTGAGAGCCGAAAGCGTCTGACAATATGGGACTTAGCAGGATCCAAACCCGTCGTGTCCTTGGAGCCCTAAAAATCGACGGTCCCCATTGGCCAGCCTTGAATTATGATCATTGTCTTCTCCTCCTGTCCTTGTCCTCTCGTATGGGGTAGCGATAATAGTGTCTCCGTGATGGTGTTTATGATGGTGATGTTGGTGATGGTGTGATAATGACGGAGTGATGGTAATGATGGTAGTTGTGTGATAGTGATAGAGTGATGAGTTGATGATGATTGCTTGATTCTGAGGATCAGTAGTAGAGCTGAAATGATGCTCGTGATACGAATAATATGATGAAGAGGAGGAAGAGGAGGAGGAGAAGGAGGTAGAGAGGGAAAAGAATGAAGAAAAGAACAAGAGAATATATAATTGTTGACTTTGAGGATCAGAAATATAGCCGGGATTGGTTTTCGTGATATGACTAAAGTGATGAGAAGGAGGAGAAGGAAGAGGAGGTAGAAAGGTAAAAGGATGAAAAAAAGAACAAGAGAGAATATATAATTGTTGACTTTGAAGATCATTAATATAGCCGGGATTGGTGTTCGTGATATGACTACAGTGATGAGAAGGAGGAGATAGTAGAGAGGGAAAAAGAAAGAAAAAAAGAACTTCAACAAGATAGAATATATAATTGTTGCTGTCTTCTGTTGGCGTCGCAATATCAAAAGACTCCATCATTTTTTTTCCTCTTTACCCCCATAGCAAAAACTGGAAAGATCTCATTATAGCATCCGACCTTGGGAGCTGTATAGACAAACAAGCAGGGAGTTTTTGTCATGCTTTTCTTTAGTTATGGTCGCCGTTCCTCCTTCGGTCTTTAGCAAAAACTATCGCTAATGATCTTAATAGTGCCCTTGAATTGCCTTATTAATAGGTTTGCTTTTTGGATGAGCATATTTCAGTAGCACGAGAGGGGGAGATGTTAAGTAACGTATTAATAACAGCAACATTACAATACTCAATAATATTACCAGAAATAACAAACTTCAATGGCTAAGAGGTTGCAATTAGGTGAGCAAGAGGAGGAGTAGGAGGAGGAAGAGGAGGACTAGGAATAAGGGGAAGAGGAAGAGAAGGATATAGAAAAGGTGGAAGAGGAGGACTAAGAGAAGGATAAAGAGAAGGAAGAGGAGATGGTTGAGGTTGTGGAAGTGTGTTGTTATGGCTGTTGTTGGTACATAGTGGTGGTAGCGGTGACAGATTTAGTAGTGGCGGGGGCGTTGGTGGTAGGGATGGTGGTGGTGGTGGTGGTGGTAGTGGTTTTGTCGCCGCGAACAACAGTAGCCGTTCAGTTCCTCCAAGCGGCCGGATACCGTAACGGGAGGCATTTGTTTGCGACTTAATGAGACACAGCTAACGGGGAGTCGAACTTCTGCGCAGAGTGTAGTGAAGGAAGACCGTATCCCTGCCCTAGCGAGAGAAGGAGGAGGAGGAAGAAGGGGGAGGGAGGAGGGATAGGGGAGACAGGAGGAAAGATAAATGCTGGAGGAGAAGGAGGGGGAATAAGGGAGAAGAAGAGGAAGAGAGATGCTGGAAGAGAAGGAGGAGGAATAGGAAAGAAAAAAGAGGACGATGAAAAGATGTTGGGCGAGAAGGAGATGGAATAGGATAGAGAAAGAAGGGGAAGAGAGATGCTGGAGGAGAAGGAGGAGGAATAAGGGAAAAGAAGAAGAGGAAGAAGAAGAGAGATGCTGGAGTAATAGAGGAGGAGATGAAGAAGAGGGATGCTTGTTGTGTCTTGTGGGAGGCAACAGGTGTCTCTTATTACCTGTTTGCGGACGTGAGACGTGAGATTCTGGGGTATTGGGTTCTCTAGCTGTAGGGGGGCGATGGGATGTCAGCTGGGGATGATGTTGATGGTGATGGGTGGTATGTTATTGCTCTCCGTGGTGATGATGGAGCGGGAAGCTGAATTGGTTTGGCGTGTTGATGGATATGACAGAGATGACGGGAGATGACAGAAGGGGGAGGCTGTGGTATTTGTAGGGGTCTAAAGCGTAACTGTTAAACGATAGCAGGTGTGACTATTGTGTTTGTGGTGATTAACGAGTGTGTTACTGTAAAGCGGTTGGGGTGATTTAGTGGAGTGGTGATCTTAGTGGTGATCTTACTGTAGTGGTGTGGTGGTGATATCTGAGGTGGTGATGTTGGGGGTAGGAGGTTTGATGAGGAGTGAGGAAGTTTATTGCAGTGATGTTTTGGTGAGATAGAAATGGAAAGAGAGAGGAAAGGAAAGGAAAAGGAAGGAAAAAGAAAGGGGGATAGGAAAGAAGAGGTAGCAAGGTGTCTTTTTGCATTGACGATCTGGTAAAATGGAGATAGAAAAAAAGATGAAAGAAAAGGAAAGGGAAGGGAGAGAAAGAGGAGAAGAGAAAGGAGGCATGGAGTAAAGGGTGAAGGCGTCTTGCTTTGGTGGAGAGGAAATGGAAGGGAAAAAGGGGAAAGGAAAGGAAAGAGAAGGAAAGGCAGAAAGTATGCTAAAGAATGAGAGCGTCTTGTTATGGGGAAGAGAAACGGGAGAGAAAGAAAGGGAAGGAAAGGAAAGGAAAGTGGGGGAAAGAAAAGAGGCATACGGGAATGAGCGAGGGTGTATTCTTATGGTAAAGAGGAAAGGAGAGGAAAAGGAAGGAAAAGAAAAGGAAAGAGGAGAGAGGTAGAAGGCTTACGGTAAAGGCTGAGGGCGTCTTGTTGTGGTAAAGTGCAGTGTTAGTAACGGGGAAGACATGGGAGCGAACACCGTCTCTGCTATTGACTTGAGTTGGTTACCTGGGGATCACCTTTCACCTGACATCACCTGTGCTAATGTGACCCCGCCCTGCCTTCCTCACCTCTCCTTTCCCGGGGTCACCTTTAGGCACTCCCCCCCTCCCCCCTCTCTCTCTTATGCAGTGGTTGACTCTCGAACTAAAACTCGTGTGTGTGGGGAAGGGGAAGAGGGGGAGGAGGGGGGATGAGAGTGTGTGGGGAAAGGGGATATGAGTGTGTGTGTGTGTGTGTGTGTGTGTGTGTGTGTGTGTGTGTGTGTGTGTGTGTGTGTGTGTGTGTGTGTGTGTGTGTGTGTGTGTGTGTGTGTGTGTGTGTGTGTGTGTGTGTGTTTGGTTTGGAACGGTTTTTCGTCTCTCCACTTTTCTCTCTCTTCTTTTTTCTTTTATTTTACGCCATCTCTTGACTGAATTTGCTCTTCTATCGTCTTTCGTTTTTTTATCTTTTTTTTCTTTAAACCCGCTTGACTTCTGTATCACTCCCCTTCACTCACACAAGTAAAGTAAAACATATACGTCACTTAAACGTCCGTAAAACCCACGAATATTAAATAAGAGAGAAGGGAAAGCGATGGGATGTGTTCTCGTGAGGCTGGTCGTTGGAAAGCTCTGTTCTACCCTGTCCTTCCAGTGTCACAACTATCTACACACACACACACACACACACACACACACACACACACACACACACACACACACACACACACACACACACACACACACACACGGACGCACTCACACACACACACATACACACACATTCTCACGCTACTCGAGGTGTTTGCAAGAAAGCACGACCTTAGAACGAAAAAAGATCACGTAGCTAAAATATTCCGTGAGAAATTGCGTAACGGAGAGACCCGCGACACACACACACACACACACACACACACACACACACACACACACACACACACACACACACACACACATACAACAGTTAACTATCCCCCCATCTTGCTTCGTTATCGAGTTTTATTTCCTTTTTTTATTGCTGTTTTCTCGTCTGTCCGCCGCCGCTCCGAAGGTCTCCAGGCTTGAGTTGGTCTGTCTTGGGTCTTTCTTCCTCCCGCTGAGCCTCGTAACGGGACGGCAACGGGAGACTCTTCCAGACCGACCCAACATGCCCCCTTCCCCCCCCTGGCCCCTCTGCCTACCATCCTCCCTTCCCTTCCCTCCTTCATCACCTCCTCCGCCTCCTCCTCTTCATTCCTTTCCATCCCCACCTCAGTCCTTCCTTTTTTCTTTCTCTCCGTCTTCTCTTCATCTCCCCCGTTTCTCCCTCTATTCTTTCTCTTTCTCCCCCTTATTTATTTTTTTCATATTCTTTCTTTCTCTCCTTTCTCTTCCTCCCCACGTCATTCCTTCATTCTTTCCTTTCCTTCGTCTTCTCATCATCTGCTTTCTCATGCATCATTTCCTCCGCTTCCCCCTCCTCTATTCTCTCTCTCCCCCTTTATTTATTCTTTTCATATTCTTTCTTTCTCTCCTTTCTCTTCCCCCCATCACAGTCATTCCTTCTTTCTCTTCCCCCTCCTTCTTTTTATCTGCTTTCCCATGCATCATCTCCTCCGCTTCTCCCTCCTCCATTCTTTCTCTCCCCCTCCCATTCTCTTACATTTCTCTCCCTCTCTCTCTTTCTCTCTCTCCAGCTGCTTTCTGCTCCATCAACTTCAACCAACAGGTGTTTGATAAGCCGAGTCTAGTGTTGGGATACACACACACACACACACACACACACACACACACACACACACACACACACATAAAGAGACCCTCCCCCCATACACATACACACAGACCTCATCCCCTACATCCCACACATACACAGACTTCACCCCCCCCCCATCCCACACATACACAGACACCCACATCCCCCACCCATACACAGACTCCCTCCCTTCCCCTCTCCCCTCACACACACGAAAAGAAGATAAAAGAGCAAACCACTCCTTTCTTCTCCCCCCTACATAAGAGCCTTCCTTCCCTCCCTTACGCAGGCTTTCCCCGCCCTTACATAAACTCCACCCGGCGTGAAATGAACGAATCTATCTCAATTATAAGACAAAACACGGAAACAACGAGCCCCTCCATCAAAAAGAGAAGGAAAGGAAGACTCACTAAAGAAAACACTGCAGAAAAACACTGAAAAGGAAGGAGGAGGAAAGGAAGTTAAGGTGTTGCTGATACATAGAAGACCAAAGGAGTCAATGGTCTCTGCCTCGCCCTTCCTCCTCCGCCTTCTCCCTTCCTAAAAAAATAACTACACAAAAACACTGAGAAAGAAGAAGAGGGAAAGAAAATTAAGGTGATGCTGAAACTTGAAAGATGAGAATGAAGTAGTTGCTCGTTGCCTCCTCCTCCTCCTCCTCCTCCCTATCTTTCCTCCTCCCCATCTCCCCATTTTTCCTCACCCTCCTCTTAAGGGCACCACCTCCCGCAACCGGTGACTGTGGGTAACGGGTTCGCGGGGCAGAGAGGGAGGGAAGGAGGGATGTAGGTAGGTAGGTAAGGAGGGAGGGAGGGAGGGAGGGGTGAGCAGATGATGTCATGCTGCTAGATCTCTCGCTATGCCCCTCCCTCCCTCCCTCCCTCCCTCCCTCCGTAACCCAAACCTGTTCTCGGGTCTCCGTTCCTTCCCGATTGCCGTGTGTGGCGCCGCGGTGTTGATGGTGTTGAAGGGAGTACCTGCGGGGGGGGGGGGGGGGGAGGGGGGGGGGCGTGAACACCTGAACGAATTACCTGAGATGGACTAATGAGCTTGGCACCTGTAGAGTTTCACCTGTAGAGTTTATTTGTTGTTGCTGTGCTTGTAGATTTTTATTTCTCAACTCCTCATATTTACCTTAGTTTTGTTTATGTATCGTTGTATTTTCTGCTATCCTCTATTCATATCTATTGTTACCTTAGCTTTGTTTATATATCATTTTCTTCTGCTATTCTTTACATTCATTCATATCTGTATTTAATTCCATACGGTCATTCTCTCCTCCTTGGTCTTCCCTCGTTCCTTCACTCTCATTCCTTTCATTCCTTTCATTCGATCTCCTTCCTTCACAGGCTCCCCCTCATCCCTCCTTATTTACCTCCAGTCAGTCTTTCTTTCCTCCACAGCTTCCCATCTTTCCCTCTCCCTCATTCCTTCACCGTTCGTCCATCCTTCACCTCCACACCTTCCACGGTTATCACTTTTAGTCTTCCACTGCCCACTATTTCCTTTAACATGTTCCTCAGCCTCGTATCACTTCAGGTTATATTTTTTCAATCGAGTTCAGATCGTGTCGTGACGTGGATCTCTCTCTCTCTTTCTCTTCTCTCCGTGGATCTCTTGTGGATCTTGGCATCTTCCTCATTCTTCTCTGTTCCCGACCACCTCTCCTCACTCTCTCCCCCCCTTCCCCCACTTCCCCCTCTTGAACCGTTCCCACCCACACCTTCACGCCCCGGAGGTGTCGCCACGAGAGCACAATGTCCACCTGGGAAGTCGTGCGCCCCCACCATCTGTCTTTGGGTCTTCCACTGGAGTCCTCGTCGTGCTCCAGCGAGGCTTGCACCGTGAAATTGCTTTTTGGCGCCTCACAATAGCGGTAATTAGAAAAACAACACAAAGAAATGGAAAACCTGGAGCCCGGCATGCGTGTTGTCTGCTATCATGCTCTTGTTCTTTTCTGGCTTGTTATTAATGGCTTTTTTTTGTCTTCGCGCCTCGGCCCAACGAGCTTTATGTTCCCCCTGAGGTATGTTCTTCCCCCGAGGCCTGCCAGGTTTGCCGAACACGAGTGACTGCCTCGCAAAACACCGAACCCGTTAATTACTCTTGACTCGACCCCCGAAGTACTAACAGCGGCAGGTGGCGGGGCGTCTCCGTGAAGAGGCAAGGCCCGTGACCCCGCCGGCACGTCTTCAGAAGCACATTACACCCAGCGCCGTGGAGGGTTACTTTGATGTCAAGTTGAAGGATCTGAGTTGCACAAGCGCCGCGCGTAGGAAGACGAGGACTAGATGAGTTACAAAAGCACTGAACCCGAGGCAGGAATAGAATGAATGCGATAATTTTCTCGCACAATAATAGCTGAATATATTGAGGCTGGTGAGGCAACGTGCGTGTGGCAAGAATCGCACTTATTAAAATGGCTGTCAAGGTATATAAAAGAATACTAGTTTCAGGGGGGGAGAACACAGAGGCAAGAGGGTGTTCCTAGATAAGACAGAGAACAAAGGAGTAGCATCAGGAGGAGCAGGAGCAGGCGTAGGAGGCTGGATGTTCACGCTGTTCACATAAGGAGCAGAACCGGTGATGAGGCCGCCACTGGTAATGACTGGTTGTGTCTTCGGGACCTTGAGGGATGGCCAACCAACATCGCCCTTGGGCACGCAGCGAGGGAGGCAGAGGGCAATCAAGTGACCTCCCCCTCCCTCTTAAACCTCACCCCCTCTCCCCTCACCCCCTTCTCCTCCTCCTCCGGGCACAATGCAAGCACCGCGGGAACTTGAGACTCACGCAGAGGATTCACTGATCTCCCGGGATTGTTTTCTGCGTGTCTGGGTCTTTGGGAATCCGCGAGGGTCTCATCGTGGGCCGCCTCGGGGTTTTCATCTGTCGGGAGGATAAATGGAGGTGGTGATGGTCCTTGACATAATGAGGCGTACCCAGCCATTACAGTTTGGGTCCATTACGTGTGTGTCTTCGTTACCTTTGTGCCCGCCACCTCCGTCACCTGCTGCTCCCATACCTGTGCTCCCTCCCTCCTTCCCTCTCTTTCTCCCTCCCTGCTTCTTTCATTCACTCCCCCCTTCCACCTTTATCCCTTCTTGCTGCATTCTCCTCTTCTATCTATGTGTTACCTCTTCCTTCTCCTCCTCGTCGTCGTCGCCCTCCTCCTCCTCCCACGACAATACCTTTCTGCATT
>NC_066547.1:3766959-3819459 GCF_024679095.1 Eriocheir sinensis | reverse complement strand
TTCTACTTCTCTTCCTCCTTCATTCGTCCTTATTCTCCATCATAATCGTTCCCTCCTCTTTGTGCTTAAACTTTTTCCTCCTCGTCCTCGTCCTCCTCCTCCTCCTCCTCCATCTCCTTTTTACGCCTCCTTCCCCTCAACCTACTTCAGATGTCTCCGGAAAAGTTACAATTAAAAGGCTTCGATTGTTATATCTTCAGAGGGCGACCTTATTTTTTGCACGTGGTAGTAGTAGTAGTAGTAGTAGTAGTAGTAGTAGTAGTAGTAGTAGTAGGAGAAGGAGGAGGAGGAGGAGGAAGAGGAATAACAGGTATGTGTTTTTTTTGTTGACGTATTGTAATTATTATCGTTAGTGTAAATAATTATAAAAGTTTGATTATCATTATTTTACAGTGGCTGAGTAATGGATGCGTTGTTGTTGTTGGTGGTGGTGGTAGTGGTGGTGGTGGTGGTGGTAATGAGAGGATAGTTGTGGTATTATGAGATTTTTTATTTTGGGGGGGGGCGGTTGTTGTTGTTGGTGGTGACTGTGGTGGTGGTGGTGATTGTGGTGGTGGTGGTGGTAATGGCAGTTGTTGTTTTAATTTTTTTCCCTCTGTATCAATATAATTTTCCTCCTCCCCTCGTCCTCTCTAAGACATTTTTCCTCTTCAGTTTCTTCCCCTACCGTAATAACCGACTCTTATCTCTAGTTTTGTGGGAAGTTAAGTGTTTATCTCTCTCTCTCTCTCTCTCTCTCTCTCTCTCTCTCTCTCTCTCTCTCTCTCTCTCTCTCTCTCTCTCTCTCTCTCTCTCTCTCTCTCTCGATTCTTTCTGCTTCTTCCTCTTCTAATTATTATTCCTCTGGCTTTGTGTGTTTCCTTTTTCTTTTTCTTTCTGTCTTCATTTCATAATTTCCATTCTTTTTCTTCTTATCATATATTTTCATTCCTTTCTTTCTTTCTATCTATGTTTCTTTATTTCTTTCTCTTTATTTCATTCTCTCTTTCTTTCTTTCCTTCCTTTCATTCTTTCTTCCTTTGTTCCTTTCTTCCTTCCTTTCTTCCTTCTTCTTTCTTTTTCTTTCTTTCTTTCTTTCTTTCTCATTTATTTTTTCTTCCTTTCTTTCATACTCTTCCTCCCCTTCCCCCCTTCTCTATCCCCCTCTCCCTACCTCCATCCTCTTTCTCACCCCTCCCTCTCTCACCCTCTTCCATTTCTCTCCCTCACTCCCTCTCTCCCACCCCATCTCTCTCTCTCTCCCTCTCATAACAGGACGGGTGACTCAGACAGGTAAAATTATACACCTTCGCACAGGTAGAGTCAGGCAGGAGCAGGAGCCCACCAGGTTGTCATGTGACCCTAAAGTTAGTTTACACGGGGATCATGGAGGCGACGAGAAGAGAGGGGATGGGAGGGTGGGTGGGAGAGGGGGAGGGAGGGAGAGGGAGAGGGAGAGGGAGAGTGGGTATGAGAGAGAGGGTGAGGGAGAGTATGAGAGAGAAAGAGAAAAAAAGAATGATGAGGAGCATTAAATATGTAGAAAAATAAATAAAAAGAAAATAAAGAAAGAAAAAGGATAAAGAAAAAGAAAATAAAGAAAAAGGAAAAAAACTATTATATTAAGGGGAGAGAGAGAGAGAGAGAGAGAGAGAGAGAGAGAGAGAGAGAGAGAGAGAGAGAGACAGAGACAGACAGACAGACAGACAAAGATCTTGACCCATTCTTTCCCCTGAGGTCATAGGAATGTGCGTGTCTGCCTGTCTAGCGAGAGTCTGCAGGAGATGATGAAGGATGCTGAGGGAGGGAGGGAGGGAGGGAGGGCAGGGGGGGAGTGAAGGAAAGGAGGGAAGGAGTGAAGGACGTCTTGGGAAGGAGTAATAGGAGTCGACGTGTTCTTGTGGATTAATATAACTCCTCTTTTTTTTCTTCCTTCAATTTGTTTCATTCGTCCTTGTTGTTGTTCTTGTTGTTGTTGTTGGTGGTGGTGGTAGTGTTAATGTTTGCTTGTTGGTATTGCTTTGTGTGTATATTGTGGTGGTGTGCTCTCTCTCTCTCTCTCTCTCTCTCTCTCTCTCTCTCTCTCTCTCTCTCTCTCTCTCTCTCTCTCTCTCATTTCGCCATCCCTCGTTATATTTCTTTCACACAACTGCTTAAACTCTTATTCTCTATATTCCTGAAGCCTCTCCTAACTTTCCACGACTTATAAGTTTCCTCAAGATTTTTTTTCTACTCCATAAACTCCCTATCTCTCACAATTTTTCCTTTACCCCCCCTCTCTCTCCCTCCCTCTTACTCTCTCTCTCTCACTCTCTCCCCCTCTCTCTGTCTCTGTCTCTGTCTTTATCTCTTTTTTTCTTATTTTGATTATTTCTTTCCTTATTTTCTCTCTTATTTCTCCTTATTATTCCTATTTCTTTGCTTTCTTTCACTCTTCTTTATTTGTTTTTTTCCTTTCTTGTTTCTCTCTCTCTCTCTCTCTCTCTCTCTCTCTCTCTCTCTCTCTCTCTCTCTCTCTCTCTCTCTCCCTGACCATCCCTCACTCATTTCTCTCCTCCCTCTCTCCCTCCCTCCTTCCCTCCCTCTCGTCCTCTCTCTCCCTCTTCCTTCCCCTCCTTCCTTCCTGCCTTCCCTCCTCCTCTTCGTCATCTCGATAGCGTACCCAAACCCAGCGTCATGTCCCACTAAGCCCCTCGTTCAACAGATCCTGGTGTCCTCTCTCTCTCTCTCTCTCTCTCTCTCTCTCTCTCTCTCTCTCTCTCTCTCTCTGCGCCACCCGACACGCATGCCTTTCACTTTTTTGCAGGTCTTGGGTCTGGTCTACGCCTCCCCTTCCTCCTCCTCTTCCCGCCTCTTCCTCCCCATCCTCCTCCTCCTTCTCCTCCTCCTCCCCGTGTACTATTAATGGACTTGTATACCACGTGTCTTCATGTTTTGAGTGACCGTATACCTTGATTGGAGAGGGGAAGGT
Organism: Eriocheir sinensis; assembly: GCF_024679095.1. NCBI lineage: Eukaryota > Metazoa > Arthropoda > Malacostraca > Decapoda > Varunidae > Eriocheir > Eriocheir sinensis. Next base: position 3,816,509 of record NC_066547.1, on the reverse strand, counting down.
GCGGGGTATGGGAGGAGGAGGAGGAGGGGATGGAAATGGTAATGGGAGGAAGGGGAGAGTGGTATATAGGGGAATGAGGATGAGAAGGGGAGATAACGAAGGGGATGGGAAGGGGAGGAGAGGGGTGACGGTAGAGGGTGCGAGGTAACCCTAAAGCTAATCATGATGCCGGTGGTGGTAATAATAATAAAAATAATAATAATAATAATAATAATAATAATAATAATAATAATAATAATAATAATAATAATAATAATAATAATAATAATAATAATATGAAGAAGAAAAAGAAAAAGAAAAAGAAGAAGAAGAAGAAAATGAAGAAACAGACGAAAAGGAAAAAGAAAAGGAAGAAGATGAACAAAAAGAAAGAGGAGGGAGAGGAATAACAAAAACAACACAAAAAGCAAAAACAAAAGGAATGACGAACCATATAACGCTTATTTACACACACACACACACACACACACACACACACACACACACACACACACACACACACACACACACACACACACACACACACACACTTTACACGCCATTAAATTCACATTCCACATAGCCACTCGTACTTCCTCCTACTACACACACACACACACACACACACACACACACACAATCCCCCCCCCCTACACATACCATGACTATCTGAGGAATGGAAGTTCAAAAGGAATCACATCCCCTTCCCATCAGATTCAGAGGTCCAAGCTCTCAAACATTTCAAGGCTTATACACCCGTTTGATAAGGCTTTCGTAGAGGCTGTGTGGGTATTTTCATGGGTTGTTTTAAGAGCCTAGTAACAGTTTGACGAGGCTTCTGCACCATGAATGTTATTGTTTCCTTTTTTTGTGCCCTTGAGCTGTCTCCTTTGTTGTAAAAAAAATAATAAATAAAGCACTCATGAGAACGCGACTAACCTCCTTTGTGGCCTTTGAAAATAGTTATGAGAGCCGAAAACGTCTGAGTTACGGGCCGAAGCTTCCTGTGCAGAATATTAACACGAGACACCCTGTTCCCTATGTGATGGTGGGCTGTGAGGGTCAACACTTCCCTACGCCACGCACACACATAACATCCCTTCTCTCTGTAGACTCGTGGACATACAGAGAATACATAAACACTTTGGGCCATATTCTTCATCATTTCCGCGTCCAGGAACACACATTTGACAAGGCTTTCGGAGGAGTGGTGACGCTTTCCATGCTGGGTAGTTTAGGAAGGAAGTTTAGAAAGAATACATAAACACTTTAGGCCACATTCTTCATCACTTCGGGGCCCAGGAACACACATTTGACAAGGCTTTCGTAGGAGTGGGTAGTTTTATGACTCTGGTTTTAGGTATATAGACGAAGCCACATTCTAAATCATTTCAGAGTCCAAGCACACATTTGACAACGCTTTCGGAGGAGTGGTGGGGCTTTTCTTTCTGGGCTAGTTTTATGACCCTGGTGGTAGGTAAATAGACGAAGCCACATTCTAAATCATTTCAGAGTCCAAGCACACACATCTGACAAGGCTTTCGGAGGAGTGGTGGGCCTTTTCTTTCCGGGGTAGTTTTATGACCCTGGTAGAAGGTAGTTTGAAGAGTCTGTATATACCTTGATCGTAAAAGAAGAACACATATGAGGACCCGATTAGTCTCTTTTTCGACCGTTTGGAAATTGTTGATACGAGGGTTGGAACCGCCCGAAAATACCGAATACTTTTTTTTTCCTGAATCCATGAAGCCTCCACTACATCTACCCCCCCCCCACCCACCCCCCGCCCCCCTCACGCCTTCCTACGACCATCCCAGGGCAGACGGAGCGAGACGGACAACACCCGACCAACACACTGAAACAATCCAACTCCCCTTTTTTGTTTTCCTCTCCACGCTCCACTCACAGAAACTTCCTCGCCATAAATCCACTTCCGCCGCCACATTTAACATTCACAACCGAGGAACTGATGAAAAAAGAAATGTTCGTATAGGTTTCCCGGCATAATAAAAGGAGACTGATACTGTGAGTTTTATCTTCTCTCTGCGACGAAAGTTTGGTGGGACGGTTTTTTTAGGGGGTCTTTCCATCTCTCGTTCCGTCTCCCGTTCTGGCAAATATCGTGAGCAATAGACGAATAAATAAACAAATAGATAAGGAAACAAAGTATGGAAAAACAATATACAACTTCGAACGGGCCCAAAAATATCCTATCGCTTGTGTGTGTGTGTGTGTGTGTGTGTGTGTGTGTGAGAGAGAGAGAGAGAGAGAGAGAGAGAGAGAGAGAGAGAGAGAGAGAGAGAGAGATGAATGTACGAAGGGAAGAGGCAGAGGGAAGGAAGGAAGAAGGGGAAGTAGCCGAGGAAGGGAATGAATGAGAGAGTGAAGGAAGGAGAGAGGAAGCCTGGAAATGGACAACTGGAAGAAGGAGGAGGAGGAGGAGGAGGAGGAGGAGGAGGAAGTCTACTAAAGACGGTGATGGAAGAGAAGAGGAGGAATTAGGAAGAGGAGGCTGCCAAGAGACCCTGACCTCCAAAGTACTATACAGAGAAGAGGAAGAAGAGGAGGAAGAAGAAGACGGCTGAAGAGCAAGAGCAGGAGGAGGAGGAGGAGGAGGGCGGCTAAACAGGGAAGTAAGGAGAGCAAAAAGAGGGAAAGAGACAGACGGGGGTGGGAAGGAGGAGGAGGGGGAGCGGAGGAGGAATGAGTGAGGAGGGAGAGGGAGAGGAGGAGGAGGAAGACGAAGAGAGAGGGGAGAGAGAGAGGGGACGAGAGGGGAGTCGGGGCGGTCGTCGAACTCATTATATCTATTTTTCTTCCCCTTACAAGAGAAACCACGGGCAGGGGGCAGACAAGCGGACGTTCCCAGCGATGCGTTTTTGTTCCGGGGCGAAAGGTTGACTTCTTTTATTCACTTTTTTAAACCAGAGGCAGACTAAATAAGTACCAGCGAAGTCTACGTCTCTTTTATATTGATTTCACTTCTTGGTAACACGAATATGTGGATGGAAAGTCCTGTTTAAGTATTTTTTGTTTGTTTTGGTCTGTTGTGCAAAACGTCGACCTCTTCTTCTTTACCTTTTTTATGCTAAGACAGACTAGATAAATACCTGCGAAGTCTACATCTCTTATACGTTAATTTTCCCTCTTGGTGACACGTATACATGGTTGCAAAGTCATACTGAAGACGTTTTGGTTCTGGTGTAAAAGATCGACTTCATATTTTACCTTTTTTTTAACCAGAGGTAGAGGAGAAAAGTACCTGCGAAGTCTAGGTTCTTTATATACTAATTTTCCTTCGAGGCGACACAAATATATAATTGCAAAGTACTATTAAAGAAGTTCTGGTGTCGGTTTAAGCGATTATCTTCCTCTTCTGTACCTTTTAATAAACTAAGGCAGACTAGGGAAGAGCCTGCGAAATCTACGTCTTGTATATTAATTTCCCTCCTAGTGACACAAATGTACAGTTGGAAAGTCGCATTATATCGTTCCTAAAGACAACACAGTAAGGGGCGAGGTTAAAAACAGCAGTGTGTAAAGTTATAAATAAATGAAATAAAGAGGCCATTTTTCAGACGTCTCCCAAAAGTCTAAACATTGTCTGTGGTTAGAGGCTGAGTCATAAAGATCACTCCTCTCCTCTGTTCTCTCTCTCTCTCTCTCTCTCTCTCTCTCTCTCTCTCTCTCTCTCTCTCTCCTTTTCTCTCCCTTCATTCCTTCTCTCCTTCTCCTCTCTCCCTACCTTCTGTCTCTTCCTCTCCTTCTCACCCTCTCCATTTTCTCTTTCTTCCTCCTTCTTCCCTCCTTTGCCCCTCTCTCCTTTCCTTTCTCTTTCCCTTCCTTCCTCTGCTCCTTCTCCTCATCTTTCCCTTCTTCCTCTCCCTCCCTTCTTTTCTCTCTCATTCTCTCTTCTTTCCTCCTGTCTCCCATCCTTCCATCTCTCCCTCTCCTTGTCTTTCAATCCTTTCTTCTCCCCTTCTCCTCCTCTTTCCCTTCCTTCTTCTCTCCCTTCCTCCTTGTTTCCCTATCCTCCTCTCTAACTTGCTTCTTTTCTCTCCCTCTCCTCCTCTCTCCTTCCTTCTTCTCTTCCTCTGCGACATCTCTTCCTCCCTTCTCCCTCCCTTTTCTTCTCTCCCTCTCCTCACACAAAGCCACATTTACAGGTAAGACGGAGCACAGGTGACACGGCTAATTAATGTGCTAAAAATATGGACAAGGTGAAAAAGCTCCTTCCTTCCTGATTTTCCTCCTAAACTTTTCCTCTTCCTCTTCCTCTTCTTCCTCTTCCGTCTCCCTCTTTTGATACTTTGCTCCGTGTGTCAAGTTAATGAGAGACGCCCGCCGCTATTTTTTTCTTCTTCTTCTTCTTCTTCTTCTTCTTCTGCCGCCGGTATACATTTAAGAGTAGCATTTCCTCTTCAATCAAAACAAATTATTAAAGGTTCAACATCCTCCCCTATTATGTGCTTCACAGTCCTCTTGGTTCCTCTTCTTCTTGTTTTGGTTCCTCTTATTATTGTTTTTTTTCTTTTTTGGTTTATTTCCTTCCTGGTCTCATCTTTTACTCTCTGGGTTATATTTCTTTTTCCTTCTTTCATATTTTACTCTTCTGCATTTGCTTGTTTTTGTTCTTGTTTTTTTTTTATATTTTTTTTTTATATTCTTTCTTTCTGGTCCTTTTCTTTTCCTTCAATCTCTTCGACTTCTTCCTCTTCTCCTCCTCCTTTTTAATCTTTTTTCTTCATTCTCTACCGTCTATTCCTCCTCCTTCACCTCCTCCTACTTTTCCTTCATTTCCTCTTCCTTTTTCTCTTCTTTCTCCTCCCTCTTCACATCTCCTCTGCTTTATCCTCCTTCTTCACGTCTTCTTCTCTTCCTTCTCTCCTTCTCCTCCTTCTCCCCTTCCTCGTTCGGTCATGCGCGGCACCGCTTCGTTAAGATCGTAGACTTGGCTGTCGCGGCGTCTCTTTTCCCCTCTTCTCCGGCGCCACTCCTCCCCTCCCGCTTACCTTCTCCTTCCCCTCCTCTCCCTCTCTCTCTTCCTCTCCTTTCCTCTCCTCTCCTTCTCCCTTTTCATCCCCCTTCCTCTCACTTCCCCCACTCCTCCCCTCCCTTTTACCTTCGCCTTCCCCTCCTCTCCCTCTTCCTCTCCTCTCCTTCTCCCTTTTCAACCCACCTCATCTCCCTTCCCTTCTCTCCCTCTCTCTTCCTCTCCTCTCCTCTCCTCTCCTTCTCCATTTTCAACCCCCTTCCTCTCCCTTCCCTTCTTTCCCTCTCTCTTCCTGTCCCTCTCTCTCCCTCTCTCTTCCTCTCCTCCCTTTAAAAAACCCTTCCTCTCCCTTCCCTTCTCTTCCCTCTCTTTCTTCCTCTCCTCTCCCCTCCCTGCCCTCCTTTCCATTCCTCATCTCCCTTTTCTTCCTCTTCCCTTTCCTTTCTCCAACACTACCCTTCCCTCCCTTCCCCTCCCTTCCTCTCATTCCCCTTCCCTTCCAGTTCCTTCCCTTCCCGTCCTTTCCCCTCTAAGCGTGACCCATCCCTTCCTTTACCCTCCTTTCCTCAACTCTTCTCTCCCTTCCCTTTCCTTTCCCCTCCCTTTCCTACTCCTTCCCCTCCCCTGCCCTTTCTTTCCTCTCTCTTCCTCTCCTCTTCTTTCCGTCTCCCTACCCTTCCCTCCCTTCCTCTCGTCTCTCCCTTCTCCTCCTCTTCCCCTCCCTTCCCTCCTGAGCGTGACCAGTGTCGTCGCGTCTGTCGTGTCTGTTTGTCACGCAAGGTCGTCTCGGAGGCAATCTTTATGAGACGAGTCGTTGGGGGAGCGATGGCTGTTATTGCGTTCCTTCTGCTGTTTACATGCACTTACTCTCTCTCTCTCTCTCTCTCTCTCTCTCTCTCTCTCTCTGCTTTCCTTCCTTTCGCGTCTCATTTTTCACTTCTGGGTTATATTTTTCCTTTTCATCAGCTTCTTGTTCTTCTTCTTCCTCTTCTTCTTTCTCTCTCTCTCTCTCTCTCTCTCTCTCTCTCTCTCCCTATCAATCTGTCGCAAACTTTAATTCGTCGGGGCGATGGAAAAATACCTCTCTAAGATTTTTAATATTTTGCAGCGGACAAACTTTAATTAATTTATGGACAGCGGGCGAGCGAGCGAGCCAGCCAGAGAGAGAGAGAGAGAGAGAGAGAGAGAGAGAGAGAGAGTACAAATGCGTGTTTTAGGAGTGTTAACCTTTATTATTAAGCTTCAAAAATAGTGTTGTCTGCCCTAACGTGCTGGCGCCTTTCCTCCTTATGGCTAGTTGCTCTTCCTGTCTCTCCCTCACTCCTCCTCCTCCTCCTCCTCCTCCTCCTCCCTCCCTCCCTCCCCTCATCAACTCTGTCTTCAATTTAGAGCACAACAATCTCCATAAACTTTACGAGTGTTTTCTTAGTCGCTTGTATCTTATTCTCCCTCTCCCTCTCTCTCTCTCTTCTCCTCTCTCTCTCCGCTTGACTTCCCGTTTTCTCTTATTTTTCCTGTTTTTTTGGGGAGTTGTTTTTTTCTGTTTTGTTCTTTTATGCTGATTTCTCGTGACGGTGAAGCTTAGAGTGATGAGTAGTTGTTTGTTTGTTTTTTTCTTCCTTAGTCTTCTTCTTTTTCTGCTCTTTTTCTCTCTTTCTACTTTTTTTTTTCTTCTAATGATTTACGCTTTTCAGTTTAAGAGAAAAAAACAGCTTTCCTCTTGTCTTTCTTTTTCTACTTTTTTCCTCCTTTCTACTTTTTTTTCTTCTTCTAATGATTCACGCTGTTCAGTTTACGAATTAAAAGTAGCTTTCCTCTTTTCTTTCTTTTTCTCCTTGTTGATTTTTTGTTCCCTTGTCAGTTGTTCAGTTTAAGGTTAAAAATAGCTTCTTTTTTTTTCTTCTCTTTGCAACGTTAAAGTTTTCTTCTTCACAATATAAGTTTTGCGTACCCCCATCGCTCTCTCTCTCTCTCTCTCTCTCTCTCTCTCTCTCTCTCTCTCTCTCTCTCTCTCTCTCTCTCTGAAATCATTTAATTATCGAGTATTTATATTTTCTATCTTCATTGCTTCCTTTTCTTTATTGTACAGATGTCACTAATTTATTCAACCTCCTCCTCTTCTTCCTCTTCCTTCCCTTTCTCCTTTTAGTTTCCTTCCTTCCTTGCTTTCTACCTTTCTTTTTATCCTTCCTTCCTTCCTTTCTTCCTTCCTCCCTTCCTCGTTTCTGCTCAAGCTACTAATTATTCTCTCTTCTGGTTTCCCTTCACTTCATCACCGTCATTTCCCTCCTCTTTCTTTCTTCCCTCGCACCTTTTAAATACCCTTCACACTTTCTTCCTCTTTAAAATTATAGTCATTAATTTGCTGTTTGTGCTTCTTCCTCTTGTTCTTTTTCTTCGTTGCCAGTTCCTCTTCCCGTGTTTATTTTTTTTTATTAGTCTCTTTCTCCTCTCGCTGTATTCAATTACCGCATCTCCTTGCTTAAATTGACTTCTTTTTCCTCCGTTTCCATTTCCTATTTCAGTATTTTCGTCTTTTTTTCTCCCTTATTGCAGACCGGTATCTTTCTTCACTCCTCTCACAGTCTCTCTCCCTTCTCTAACCTCTCCTTTTTCCCGTCACTTCTCTCAACACATTCCTCCTATTCCCTCACAGCTTCCCTCTCCCTTCCTTTTCTTTCCCTTCATCACAAGTCTCCCTTTCCCTTCACTTCTCTCATCACATATCTCATCTTTCCTCACAGCCTTTCTCCCTTCCTTCACTTCCCTATCATCAACTGTTTCCACTTCCTTTCCCTTCTCTCACTTCATGCCTCCCTCTCTTCCCTCACTTTCTCTCTTCACTCCACGCCTCATCTCTCCTCACATCCTCTCTCTCCCATCCGTCACATCCCCCTTCTCAGCATCACATACATCTCCTCTTCACAGCATCTTTCCCTTTCATCAGTTTCCCTTCACAACATGCATCCCCTTCCCTTACGACCCCTTCCACACCACACCCATCTCGTCCCCTCACATCTTTCCCTTCCCTCAATTTCCCTTCACCTCCCCTCACATCTTTCCCTTCCCTCAGTTTCCCTTCCCACACACCTCACCTCGCTCCCTCTCCCTCATGCCTTCCCTCTCCTTGCTTCCCACACATACATACCTCCCCTCATTTCCCCTCTCTCATGCCCCCTTGCCCTCGTTCCCTACCCCTACATATGTCACCTCTCTCCCCTCTCACATGCCTCCCCTTCCCTTCCTTCGTTCCCCACCATCACACAAACCTCCCCTTGTTGCCCCTCTCTCTCATACCCCCTTTCCCCTCTTCGCCACGGTGCGCAGTATTGGCTAATCGCTCCACAATCTCGCCTGGTGTCTCCTGTTACACGCCCCCATAATCTACCGGCGCCCCCCTCCGTCGCCCTCACTTCCTGCCCCCACACGAGACGCCACGCCACCCACGGTCGGCCATAACGCAGACTGTACACACACATACGCACGCATTTAAATACAGATTGATGCATTTGTACATAGGTCGGCATTATAAGACACTTTCGCTTCTCACATCAACTATTTCTAAAGGTCAAAGAGGAGGTCAATCGGGTTCTAATGAGTGTTTCATTAGGTTCACGGTACAGAAGGGTCATACTACCACCAGAGTCATAAAACTACTCCAGGAAATGCCCAAAACACCTATAGGAAAGCCTTGAGAAATAGGTGAACTTGGGCGTTGAAATGTTTAAAAATGCGGCCAATAGATACGGGGGTGCATAGTGAGTACAATGGCAGGAGGACGCACTGTGGTATATAATAAATAGAATGCATAATAAAAAGGATCATTTGAGGCAGTGCATCAGGTGGAATTTCGCAATATATTTCAGAACATGGAAATAAAAATCAGAATAAAGAAATAATCAAATAAATAAATAGTCAAATAAAACATCGAAACAAATCAAATAAATAAATGAATAGAGATCAATAATAAGTCGATAAAAAATAATGAAAAGGTTAAAGTATACGAACAAATTACGTACATAACATACACACATACATACATACATACATACACACAGTGGCTATCGAGTGGAAGGGTTAAAAGTGTGGGGTTCCGCGTTCGAATCCCGCCAACAAACAAAGTATTTTCACGCACTGACCACGGACACGAACCACACAGAACACACGCCCGCATGCTACTCGTTAACCCTAAACTTCGACGGCGATTTAGCACAAGTGGAGCATCGGGGAGGAGGAGGAGGGAGGATGAAATGAAGAGGAAAAGAAGAGGGAGGATGAAGGAAGGGGAAGGACATGCGAGTGAAGACAGAAACACAAGAATGGAGTGAAAATGAAAGGAAAGGAAGAGAATTGGAGACCGTAGAGGAAGAAAAAGAGGAAGGTGGAAATGGAATATGGAAAGGTAAAAGAGTAAGATGAAGAAAAGAATTAGACGAAAATGAAAAGGCGCCACAATGAAAATCCAGACTTGATAGCAAAAGTTTAAGGGCGCCCACCAGAGCCCCGGAACAAGATAAGCTAAGACGGTATGAACTTAAACAAGGGAAAAGACATATAAGATCGTTCTCTGAGACACTTGCAGCTCTCACATATATTTACAATGGCCATAAAAAAGATTAGTTGGGCTCTCATGAGTTTTTTTTTTTTTCTTATTCAAGTTGCAGAAGCCTTGTTACATTATCACTAGACTCATAAAACTGCCCATGGATTTACCCGCAACCTCTATGACATCCTTACCAAATGTGTATATATGAGCCTCGAAATGTTTGAGAATATGGGATAGATTTGCATATAGATAAGATGGTTTGAACGAACACTTACTTAAAATTCAAAACGAAAAAAATACAACTTGCTAAACACCGCTCCGTGAATGACGATGATTAAAACTTCAACGATTTACAATTTTGACGTTTTTATATTGACCCCCCTCACCCCCCAAAAATTGAGTCCCGGAAATGGAAAAGAAAGAGCACATTGAGAGAAGATAACAAGTAGTATAATGAGATAACAAGATCAGATAATCCCCGCATCCACATCCTTACACCCACACCTCACCTTACTCATCCATCTTATCCTTATCTCTTTACGACTCATCCACAAAAGAGAAAGAAGAAGAGAGAGAGAGAAGAAGTGAAGGGGTATGAGAGAAGGAAAGCAGAGAAGGGAGGAAGTAAAAGCAAGGGAGATAAAGGAAAAAGAAAAGGGGAGAGGCGAAATTAAAACACCAAGGTAGCAATTAAGACCCATTTCAAATTACCCCTAAAAACCCATGCCTTGAGGACCCACACGCCAAAATTAAGGGTGGAGTGAAACAGCGAGGAACCTACAAGCTGGAGTCTCCCTCGAACCCTGGTGGCCATTTAAGGAATTACGAGCGGGGCCTCAACCACTTCACCGAGATGGACATTAGCCAGCCTACGAAGACGGGCGTTAACTACCTATACCCTTAGAAGACGGGCCGTAGACACCTAAAGGAAACAGGTCCTAGCCGGGAATGATACCTGGGAGGGGAGAAGAGTGTTAAGGATTGGATGGTTATTGAAATGGGTATTGTTTTGGTTATTATCTTCCTCCTTCTCTTCTACTTAATTTCTCACCTACTTCCTTCCTTTTCTTTAGTACTTGTCCTCCTCCTCCTTCTCAGTCTTCGCCTCTTCCTCTTCCTCTTCCTCCTATGCCTCCTTCTCTTCATCTTCAAAAGTCCTTGCTCACTTCCTTTCCTTCTCATAATAATCCTCCTCCTCCTCAGTCTTCTCCTTCGCCTCTTCCTCTTCCTATTCCTCCACCTCCGATGTATATTTTTTTTCCTCCTCCGTCTCTACTTATTCCTTCTCCTCCTCTTCTCATTCCTTCTCCTACTACTTCTCTTATTACTTCACCTCCTACACTTATTCCCTCTCCTCCTCCATCTCCTCTTTCTATTCTTTCTCTTCCTCCTCCTTAATTCTGTATCCACGTCCTTTCTGGGTGAAGCGAAAGAGGACATAAATAAAAGGATGCACACGAACGAAGAAGAAAAAAAAAAAGAGTCGGGGAAGTGGTAAAGTTCTCATTTCAGCCGCTTTTCCGCGTTCGCCAAAACCCCGTCTAAAGAGGCCTTGGCGAGAGGTTTATGGGCGCCCGACGCAGTTATTTGATGGCGTTTATGGCGGGTCTCTCACACTGGCGCGGGGAGGAGGTGTTCGCTTTTTAAGATTCGGAGCAGAGCCGCTGATGTTATCTATCGTGGCTTGAAGAGGCGTGATGAGGGGAAGCTTGGGTCACGGTGAGCTTGTAAGGGATAGAGGGAGGGAGGGATGGAGGGACAGATGGGGTTAAGGAGCAGTGGAAGAAGAACAAGCACAAGGAGGACGAAGGGACGATGAAGGGGAAGAGAGGGAAGGAGAGAGAGTGGGACAGTTGAATTAAGAAAGAGTAGAAGAAGAGACAGGAGAAGAAAAAAGGGGAGGAAAAAGAAGAACAAGAACAAGAAGAACAAGATGGACAAGGGTTAGAACAAGAAAAAGGAAAAGATGAAGAAGGAGAAGAAGGATATGAAGAGGTGGAAGGTTGTAGATGGGAGGTGTTGGGATTCTGCCTCTCCTCTTTTTTCCTCTCCTCCTCCTCCTCCTCCTCGTCTGCTTTCGCCTCTTTTTGCCATGGTGTGACCTCGCAAGGTTACTTATTCTCTCAATGCTACCCGCACGCACGACAGGGGGGAGGGAGGAAGGGAGGGAGGGAAGGAAGGAGAGGGAGGCAGCGGAGTGAGAGGATGCAGGGAGGGAGGGAAGGGAAGCAGAGAAGAGGAGAAAGGAAGGGGAGGGAGAGGAGGGAAGCAGAGATGGGAGGAAGGGAGGGGAGAGAAAGGAAGCAGAGGAGGGATGAAGGGAAGGGGAGGGAGAGAAAGGAAGAAGGGAAGGGAGGAAGGGAAGAGGGTGGAGAGAAGAGGAGAGAAGAGGGCAGGAAAGGGAGGGGAGGGAGAAAAGAAGAGCAGAGAAGAGAAGACGTGAAGGGGAATGAGAGAAGGGAGGAAGTGAAAGCGAGGAAGAAAATGGAAAGAGAAAAAAGGGAGAGAGAGAGAGAAGAGAAAAGGAGAAAAGAAAGGAAGGGAGAGGAGAGGGAAAAGAGGGAGAGAGGGATAGAGAAAGGAAAAGGAGTGACGAGAGAGAATGTTGACAGTCTGACATTTTATTCCTTTCGTTTGCACTTTATTTGATATCTTGACATTTGTACGGGAAGGGGACGAAGAGGAGGAGGAGGAGGAGGAGGAGGAGGAGATCAAAGGGCAAAACATTCTCTCTCTTCTCTCCAATTCTTCCCTCCACCCTTGCTCTCCACAGACGAGGAGGATCAGGAGTAACAAGTGGAAGAAGAAAAAGGATGAAGAAAAACACCACCACTAACAAAAACAACAACAACAACAACAATAAAAACGAGGAATTAAATGAAGAAAAATAGCTGACAGCACACACACACACACACACACACACACACACACACACACACACACACACACACACACACACACGGCTTGCCCTCACCACCACCACCGTCTACACACACACACGCACACACACTTTCGCGATCTCAGAGTGGCGAAGATTTGCATTGAAACCCAAAGAGCCTGTCCAGGGAAGACCTCTGGCCATATGAGGCAGCGGAGATCATTAGGGCTAAGTGGAGACGGAAAGGGCAAGGAAGGAGTGCCAAGGGAGGGGAAGGGAAGGGAGGTAATGAGAACGGAGGGAGAACGTAAAGAAAAGGCATGGAAGGTAGGGGCTAGGGAGGAAAGGGAATGAGAGAACGAACGAAGGGAGAACGTAGAGAATGGTCGTGGAAGAAGAGGCAAGGAGAGGAAAGGAAGGAAAGTTAAGGTAATGAGAGAGAAATGGGGAGAATAGGTAGAGAAAGGGCAAGGAAGGGAAGGAAAGGTAAGCGAAGGTAATGAGAGATGAACGAAAGGAAGAACGGAAAGAAAGGCAATGGAAGAAGAAAGGAAGGAAGATAATGAAGAGGAATGAGAGGGAAGGAAGGTGGGTGGGGCAGATAGGTAAAGAAAGGAAGGGAAAGGAAAAGAAGGAAAACTAAGTAAAGGTGGGACAGTTGAACGAAGAAAGGATGTAAAGAAAAGCCATAGAAGAAGAGGGGAGGAAAGAAAGGAAGAAAAGGAAAACTTACTAAAATAATGAAAGATGAGCGGAGAGTAAAGAGAGGCAGTGGAAGGAGAAGAAAGGAAAGGAAGGGAAAGGAAGGAAAAGAAGACGAAAAGAAAGGCCATGAAAGGTGAAAGAAGGGAAGGAAGGGAAGGAGAGTTAAGCTAAGATAATGAAAGAGGAACGAAAAAGGAACGTAAAGGAGAGGCAGGAGAGGAAAGGAAGGGAAGGGAAGGGAAGGAAGAGAAACTAAGCAAAGAGATTATCATTGAGAAGACGAAAAGAAAGGCCATGGAAGGTGAAAGAATGGAAGGAAGGGAAGAAAAGTTAAGCTAAGATAATGAGAGACGAACGAAAAAGGAGCTAAAGGAGAGGCAGGAAAGTAGGAACAAGAGAGAACAGGTGTGATGTAAGCTGGTAATTATCAAAGTGGACAGGTAGTTAGGGATGACGTACCGAGGTGATTTAAAGAGGGGACAAAAGAGGAGGAAATGAATAATGGGTTGGGGAATGGAGGTAAAATTAGAGGACTAGCAAGGGGAGAGACAGGCTGAAAAAAAAGGGGGATGGAAGATAAAGAGAAGAGGTTGCAATGAAGGTAAGCCGAGGAAAGGAAGAAAAGTATAGTAGAATAGAAGGAGAATAAGGCAAATGAAAGAAAAAGGGGAAAGGACGATAGATAGAATGTAGAGGAAGAAAAGAGAGAAGAGGAAGGAGAGAGAAGGGAGTGAGAGGAATAAGGATGGAAGGAAAATTATGAGAAATGAAAGAAAAAAAATGAAAGAAAGCATAAGAAAAGAGAATGAGAAAAGATAAAGAGGACAAGATAAAATAAAAATAAACAATTAGACGAAAAAGAAGCGTGAATAGAAAGAAAGAGTTTAAGAATAAGGGAAAAAGGGGGGATAAGGAACAGGGAAGAGGGAGATGAGGAGAAGGAGATGAAGGAGCAAAGTGGAAAGGGAAGGCAAGGGATAGTTTGAGCATAAGTGAAAGGGGGAATAGGGAAGTGGGAAAAAAGGATAGGGAGAGGGGAGAAGGGGAAAAGTGGATGGTTGGAAAATAAGTGAAAGGTGGAACAGAGAGCAGATAATAGGGAAGAGGGAACAAAGATGGGGTGAAGCGTGGGAGGGGGTGCGGGGGGGTGAAGGGGGGGTAAGCAGAGAGGGCAAGAGCAGTTCGGGGGGGCATGTGTCTGTCTGTATTAGGCGTCTCCACCATTACCCTGTCTCGCGCGACCGTCATTACCTCGCACTTTCATCCCCCGCAGAAAAAGCCATTTAAATATTTAAGGCGAGAGAGAGAGAGAGAGAGAGAGAGAGAGAGAGAGAGAGAGAGAGAGAGAGATGATGACAGAGGCATACTAGAGAAGGTGCAGATGGAGGAGAATGAAGAGGAAGAGGAGGAGGAGGAGGGGAAGGAAGAAGAGTATGAGGAAGAGGAGGAGGATTGAATAACTGATTGAGTGGGAAATATCAAAACACCAAAAAAAAAAAAAAAAAACGAAGGTAGTATGGTGCTGGAAAAACAACAACAAGTAAAATAAGAAGAGGAGGAAAAAGAGGAGGAAGAGGAGGAAGAGAAGAAGAACTGATTAACTGATAAACTTGGAAGTAATATCATAACACCAAAAAAGAAAACGAATTTAGTAACACGAAGGGGAATAAAAGTGGAAAAGGAGCGAGAGGAGGAGGAGGAGGAGGGGGAGGAGGGGGAGGGGGAGGGGGAGGAGGAGGGGCCGGACAAATAGGTGCAACGGTGATCCTGTACACAACACTCTAATTAATACGGGGACGGTGTCGTTTACATCAGTGACGGGGAACACCCACCCGCCAGACACCGACCGCCCGCCTGCCCAGGGTCACACACACACACACACACACACACACACACACACACACACACACAGACAGACACACACACGTTGGGTAAGCATATTTGTCTAAACACTAAAAGGTACGCACTTAAAACAAGAACCTACGAGCATGAAATAGAAAACCACACATACTTACGCACTCATCCACACACACACACACACACACACACACACTCACACACACACACGCTTGAAGGAGAAAAAAATATAATATGCAGTTTGCTACGTAGAAAATGACATACGGTTTCCTACCACATTTATATAAAAAGAGAAGATAAAAAGAGGAGAAAGTATAGGAAAGAAAAATTAATTATGCCTGTAGTGAAATCTCGCGGTGCATAAAGAGAAATAAGGAAGAGAAGAAGAAGAGAGAAAAAAAACTAATAATGGTCAGTAGGAGAAAGGGAAGAAAGGAATAATAAGAGGAGATATATTAATCAAAACGAAGACAGGTCCAAGGCAAGGCTTATGCAAGTGAACAAAGCCAGAACAAGAAAAAAAAAGTAAGTTATCGTAATGGAATCAACACAAAAAAAGAAAGAAAAAGTAAATGAGTCTGAATGAGAAAGTAGATTGAACAATGCAACGAGAGAGAGAGAGAGAGAGAGAGAGAGAGAGCAAGGAATTAAGATAGCAAGATAAAGATAGACAGACAGACAGAAAAAACACAGGCATACCGACAAACAGAAAGACAGAAAGACAGACATAAATAGACGTACAAAGAGAGAGAGAGAGAGAGACACATAGACGCAGACAGATACGGACACACAAAAAAAAATTAACCAACAAAATTATGCACACGGGGGGGGGGGACGCGGGAGTGTGAGAAGGGGAAGAGGGAAGGAGGGGAGGAACAGACATAAGTGGAGAGAGCAGAACGCAGCGACTAGGATGTAATTTGGGCATAGCTGATAATCTTCGTGCAATTTTAATCTTGTGGTAATGGCGGCTAAGAGAGTGATGCGGGTGGTGATGGTGGTGATGGTGATGGTGATTGTGGTGGTGATTGTGGTGGCGATGGTGGTAGTGGTGGTGGTGGTGGTGGTGATGGTGGTGGTGAAGGTGGTGGTGGGGGGGATGAGAGAGAGAGAGAGAGAGAGAGAGAGAGAGAGAGAGAGAGAGCTCAGTATCTCAAAACAGAGGCCAAGACACCTAAAAGCAATTAAAATGTTCTCTCTCATCTCTAAGCAACAATAGATAACGATTTGATAACTGGAAAATGAGAGAGAGAGAGAGAGAGAGAGAGAGAGAGAGAGAGAGAGAGACTGTGTGTGTGTGTGTGTGTGTGTGTGTGTGTGTGTGTGTGTGTGTGTGTGTGTGTGTGTGTGTGTGTGTGTGTGTGTGTGTGTGTGTGTGTGTGTGTGTGTGTGTGTGTGTGTGTGTGTGTGTGTGTGTGTGTGTGTGTGTGTGTGTGTGTGTGTGTGTGTGTGTGTGTGTGTGTGTTTGATTAGGAATTGTTTGAAAGATTATATAAGTAACTGACACACACACACACACACACACACACCTGCCAACACATGAGACTAGCGATGACAGATATAACGAATGAAATACAGAGATGAGAGGAGGAGGAGGAGGAGGAGGAGGAGGAATAAATATGACGAGTGTGTGGTTTAGAAATATTCGGAAGCGGAGGAAAAGTTTAAGTAATAACCGAGAGAGAGAGAGAGAGAGAGAGAGAGAGAGAGAGAGAGAGAGAGAGAGAGAGAGAGAGAGAGAGAGTCACTCGAGGACAGTAAAAAAAAAAAAAGGAAGGGATTGTGTTGAGTGAGAGACAGAACTGCTTGGAGGCAAAAAAAGGAGGAAGGAAAAATACTAGTGTTGAGGGAGGAGGAGGAGGAGGAGGAGGAGAAAAGAGGAGAAGGAGGAGGAGGAGGAGGAGGAGGACGAGAGAGAGAGAGAGAGAGAGAGAGAGAGAGAGAATATGATGACCGTCTTATCGTATCATCAGAAGCTGTGAAGAAAAATAAAAAAGAAAGAAAAAATGGAGAGTAAATGATTGGTGTTGGTGGTGGTGACGGCAGGAGGGGGGGTAGGCAAGGGGGGGTAGGGGGGTGGTCATAGCGGCAAAAGTCAAGGTCAGAAGTACAGGGTTAAGAGGTCAAAGCCATCTGCCTCCGAGGTCATATTTCTACCAGTTTTTTTTTTTTTTTCTTTTCTTTGTCTCGCTCTCTTTCTTTTCTTTTTTTTCTCTCTCACTCCAACTCGCTCTCACACGAAGCTGCTGGCATTTGTGTGTGTGTGTGTGTGTGTGTGTGTGTGTGTGTGTGTGTGTGTGTGTGTGTGTGTGTGAATAATAATCGTTCTGTGGTTCATTATTCTCTTCTTATTGTTGTTATAATTCTTCTTTCTTCTTTTTCTTCTTGTTTATTTCTTTTCTTCTTTTTCTTCTTCTTTCTTTTCTTTTCTTTTCTTTTTTTCTTTTTTCTTTTTTTTCTTTTTATTTTTTTCCTTCTTCTTCTTCTTCTTCTTCTTCTTCTTCTTCTTAGTAGTAGTAGTAGTAGTAGTAGTAGTGTTGTTATTATTATTATTATTATTATTATTATTATTATTATTATTATTATTATTATTATTATTACTATTATTATTACTATGCGCCACAAGGGAATCTTTTTCACACACGTCGTTCCAACTTTTCATGCTGTCTGTTAGATCACTTTTTTTTTCTTCACTCAAACATTCTTGACTCAGAGGTAAACACGCCTTCATTTGCATAAGCGCGCATACACACACACACACACACACACACACACACACACACACACACACACACAGAGAGAACGGCCTTGAAACGGTCTTGTGAATTTTTTGAATAGCACACACACACAATCTCTCTCTCTCTCTCTCTCTCTCTCTCTCTCTCTCTCTCTCTCTCTCTCTCTCTCTCTCTCTCTCTCTCTCTCTCTCTCTCTCTCTCTCTCTCTCTCTCTCTCTCTCGCCACCATCACCAACAGAGTTACTTCCATTACTTTTCCTTTTCACACCGTATCGTTTATTCTCTCGATAGGTTTTCTTTGTCACAAGGCCTCTGAGCGCTCGGGGCAAGGGCGAGCTATTCCACGGGGCGCACGAAGAAAGGGGGAACAGAAGAAGAAATGGTGATGAAGAACGAGAGGGAGGAGAGAGAGGGAGATAGAGGGAGAAAGTATACGTGGAAAGAAGAGGAGAGAGAGAGAGAGAGAGAGAGAGAGAGAGAGAGAGAGAGAGAGAGAGAGAGAGGTTAGAGAAGGAGAAGTTGGGAGAGAAAGGAGAATAAAGAGGGATGTGGAGGAAGGAGGAAATGAGAGAAAGTGTTAAAGAGGAGGAGGAGAAGGAGGAGGAGGAGGAGGAGGAAGAGGAATGAGAGTACAAGGATGAGGAGAGAAGAGGAGAAAGAGGCAAAGAGGGAAACATGAAGAGAGATGAAGAGAATAATAAACAATAAGGGAGAAAGAAGAGAGTAAAGATGAAGGATTGAGAAGGAGGAGGAGGAGGAGGAGGAGGAGGAGGAGGAGGAGGAGGAGGAGAAGGAGGACAGAGGGAATGTTTGGGTGGCATGAACAATGATGATAATGGTCTCTCTCTCTCTCTCTCTCTCTCAAAATCCATCACTCTCAATCTTCTATAAGGCGTCAATCACAAGAGACACTTTACGTTTCCCCTAACACGCATCTCTCTCTCTCTCTCTCTCTGTCACATCGATGTCTCGTTTCGTTTCGTCGCCTCGTTTCTCGCGTTCTTTTCTTTCTTATTTTCTTCCTTTCTCACTTGGCTGTCTTCCTCCTCCTCCTCCTCCTCTTCCTCCTCCTCTTCTTCCTCCTCCTCCACGGTCATAACATTGGGCCATTCCATTCCTCTGGGCGAAAGGGATAGTGTCCTCCTCCTCTTCTTCTTCCTCCTCCTCTTCTTCTTTTTCTCACTCATCCTTCCTCTTCCTTTATCTCTTCCTCCTCCTTCTGTTCCTGCTTCATTTCCTCCTCCTCCTCCTCCTCCTCCTTGTCCTTTTCATTATCGTCACTGCACTTTACTCTTCTTCCTCCTCCTCTTCCTCTTCCTCCTTCAGTTCTCTCTGCTCATTCTTCTCCTTTCCTTCCTCTTCCTCCGTCTTTCTCCTCGTGTTCCTATTTCGTTTGTTTCTTTTCATTATCGTCATTGCATCCTTCGTCTTCCCATCCTCCTCCTCCTTCTCTTCCTCCTCTTTCCTCTCCTGCGCCACCTTGTACATTTCCTCTTCCTCGTCCCGGCGATGTGAGTGTGACTGCTTTTCTGAAACTTCCGGGACGCGCCGCCGCCGCTTCCCCGCCTCCTCCATTCTTGCGTGTCTCGTTGGGTCAGGAAAAAATGGTGATTCTCTTTTGTCTCTGTGTAATTTCCGTTACTTCTGTGCCACGCGGAAGAGGAATGACTGGCGTGTTTCTCTACATTTTATCGCTGTCCTCCTTTCTTTTTCTTTCTCTCTTATTCTCTCGCTCTTTCGCTGTTGGGACGGTAAGAGTGTTGGTGGTGATGTTTTTTTCTACTTGAGTTTTTATATCGTTTTATTCTTAACCGGTGCGTATGTAGTTAGAGTATTGTTGTTTTAGATGACTTAAATGAGAATCGAGAGAGAGAAGAAGTAAAGAAATAGAACTAGGAGGGTGAGAGGAACGAGATTTAGAGGAAGAAAGTGATTCTTTTTTTTTTTTACGCTGCCTCCTTTTCTCATCCTAGCAGCTGTTTTGTTTTCCTTTTTTACTCCTTTTCTTTCGTTTCCTCCTCTTCGTTGTCCTTTTTTATTACAGTTGTCGCACTATTCTTCGTCTTCTTGTTCTTGTTCTTTTTTTATTTTTCTCTTTCCTTTTCCTTTTTCTCTTCTTTTCCTTTCTTTTTTTTGTTCTGCTCAATTTCTTTTCTCTTGCTGTTGCTATTGTTGTTTTCTTCTTCTTCATCTTGTTCTCGTTTTTGTTCTTGTTCTTCTTGTTTTTACTTTTCTTTTTGCTTTTCCTTTTTCCCTTCCTCCCCCTTTTTTTTTGTTCTGCTCTATTTCTTTTCTGTTGCTGTTGTTGTTATTGTTTTCTTGTTCTTCATCTTGTTCTCGTTCTTGTTCTCGCTCTTCTTGTTCTTGTTTTCTTCATTTTCTCATACTTATCTTCTCTCGCTCTTCATTTTCGTCTTCGTCTTTGTCTTCTAATTCTTGTTCCTGTTTTTATTCTTGTTTTTATTCTCTTCACCGCAAGACTAACGCAATGCCCTTTTCTTCCCCTTGGCAGCTGAGTACGCGGCGTCGCTGGCCTCGTATGAAGTCACCACGCCCGTCCGAGTGAGCCGAGAGGGAGGGTTCGTCAGCCACAGCCTCCACCACACCCACAGCCCCGCCAGGACCAAGCGTGAGGCCCCCGACCCTGACCACGAGTTGCACTACCTGGTCACGCTGGATGGCAAGGAGCACCAGGTAAGCGTGAGGATTGTGGTGGTTTTTTTTTTCCTCTCTCTTAATCTTGTGTTGTTTTTGATTGGTGGTTTCAGTGGGTTTTTGTTTTGGTATGTTCTTTTTTTCTCTTCTCATTCTAATCTTCTGTATTTGATTACCGTTTCAGATTGCTTTTTTGTTGTTGTTTTGCCCATAGGTTTTTTTTTTTTTTTTTTTGTGTGTGTGTGTGTGTGTGTGTGTGTGTGAGCTTCTTTTTTTTTTTTTCGTGGTCTTATTTTGTTGTAGTCTTTCATCTTTCTTTCCTGGTATCTTCAGTTTTTTTTATCATTCTATAATTATAATCAACCTTTTTTTATGTTTTGTTTTGTTTTGTTTTTAATTTCGCTGCTATTATTTTTTTTCTTTGCTAAGCTTCATTTCCTTTGGTTTTAGTTCATGTTTTCTTGTTGTTGTTGTTGTTGCTTTCTCCAACTTCTCTTTTCCGACCTCTTCAGTTTTCTTATTTTCTTTTTATAACCAATAGTTTCACAGGGCTTTACATTCTCTTTCTCCTTCACGTCGTTGTTTGCTTCTCTGGTTCTGTCCACGTAAACGATTTCCTTGCTCCATCTTTTTTGCATTTTTACATTTCGTTTCCTCTGTTTCGTCTCTGCATCAACGAAACCTTATTTTTTAGTCTCTTTCATGTCATCAGTTTTTCTTTTTCTTTTTCCATCACACACTCACATATTTTCTTCTCCTTTGAATACTCGTAAGACCAATTCAAGACTTTTCCAGCCCGTGTTTCCTTCTTTCCTGCCCCGGCAAAGCGAGGAAAGAACACTGCGGCGTCTGTATAAGGTTTAAAGAAATCGCCTTCGAATCTTTACACTCTGAGTTGCTTGCCATTTGAGTCTCAGGGCAGATTCTTTTCTTTCCCAACCTAACCGACAGATGGCTTGAGGGAATTGGTCTTTTCTATACACACCAGAGAAAGCCTTGACACAGAGATACAGATACACGGAGGGACTCTCAACAATGTATAGGTTTTGTAAGGGGAAAAGAAAGGAAGGTATCGTGTGTCCAGACGTCACATAGAGCATCAGCCGTCCAGCTAACAGACAGGCGTGTAACCAAAGAAACGTTGCCTATATATCAACGACCTTGGCTGTGTGTGGGGGGTAGCGTAGGCCTTGGCGTCACACTCCCCAGGTAAAAGTAAGGTTAGGAAATACTGTATAACAGCTACGCATTGCCCCTGTGCTCACTTTTGTATCTATGGTCTTTTAGTAGTGCCAAGTGTATATCTAAGAACAAAAGGCCAACAAGAGATGGAATACCATATAAAGATAGCCAATTCCTTTCTAACCCTTTCCTTTAGTGTTCAATTCTGTACCTGTGTCCTCCAAAGCTTCTCAATAGTTACAAATCGCATACCAAGATTCATTTCTAACGGATTGCTTCAGTGTTCAAATCCGTATCTACGACCTTCAAAGATTTTCATTGCTTATAAATCCCATTCCTCAAAACGAAAGCCAAACTATAAGTAACATAACCCAAGACCTGGGACAAAAGACAATCTATAAGCACCAGAACCCATCACTAAAAACAAGACAAACTATAAACACCAAAACCCATCCCCAAAGACAAGAGGCAAACGTTATAAACACTAGACCCCAAAGACAAAAAGACAATCTATAAACACCAGAACCCATCCTCAAGACAAGAGGCAAACGTTATAAACACTAGAACCCAAAGACAAAAAGACAATCTATAAACACCAGAACCCATCACTAACAACAAAAGACAAACTATAAACACCAGAACCCATCACTAACAACAAAAGACAAACTATAAACACCAGAACCCATCCCCAAAGACAAGAGGCAAACGCTTTAAACACCAGAACCCAAAGACAAAAAGACAACCTATAAACACAAAAACTCCAAACAAACGACAAACCATTACCATCAGACCCTTTCTCAACGACGCCTCCCAACAACAACCTTCCTCTCCCTCCCTCAGGTGACGCTGCGGCCTAACCTCAAGTTGCTGGCGCCTCACGCGGTGGTGGAGCGGGTGAAGGGAGGCCTGGCGGGCGAGGCGTGGGCGGAGGTGATCGGCGGGCGGCCCTCTTGCCACTACCACGGACACCTGCACAACCAGACCGCCTCCCGCGCCGCCCTCTCCACCTGCAACGGCTTGGTGAGTGTTTGGTTACCTGGTTACCTGCCTTGGTCCGCCACCTGGTTTCCTTGATGATTTTTTTTATTATTATTTGTTATTAATCTTTTTTTTTTTTGTCTGTCTTTTTTTCACTTTGTTTTGTGGGTATTTTTTTCTGCTTTAGTGTTTTATTTATCACGCTTGTTTTTTTCATTTTTTTTCATTCTTCCTTTTTTTTCTTTCTCTCTCTTTCCTTCTGCCTTTCTTCCCTCCTTTCTTTCTCTTTTTTATTTCTTTCAATTTCTTTCTTTCTTTCTCTCCTTTCTTTCTTCGTGTATTTATATATTGACTTATTTTTTTCTACTTATTTACTTGCTGCGTGTCTTTGTCTCTCTCTCTCTCTCTCTCTCTCTCCCCCCCCCCCCCTGCACACTTTATCACCCTCTACGCCCACGGTTAATTCCCCGCGTCCATTTTTGCACCCTCGGCCCCATAAATAGATCGTCGTGTGGACATTTTTCACCCCACGCCCGCCCTAACCCTTCAAAAACATGGCCCGTCCCTACACCCCAACAAACATCACATCGGTACGCCACCACGCCCACGCCCATATCTAAGCCACCACCACGCCCACTAACACTTCTGTACTACCATGTCTACTACCACCACCACCACGCCCACTAACACTTATATACTACCATAGCCACTACCACCACCACACTACCACACTCACGCCCATATCTACACCACCACCACGCCCACTAATAATTCTGTACTAACATGCCCGCCCACTACCACCACCACACCACCACATGAACTCACGCCTATATCTATACTAACACGCCCATACAAATCTCTATACCACCACGCCCACGCCCATTTGTATACCACCACGCCCATCTTTCTTCTTTTGCTTCATTTACCAAGTTGAATGTTTTTTTTCCCCGTTTGTTTTTATTGCTTTATTGTTATCTTTCACCGCTCTTCTCTGCCCTGTTAAATTGTCTTGCCCATACATCATACACAATCACCACTCCTATACACTTAACTCATCAAACACCACCCCTACCATATACACCAGTCACCATAACGCCTATACACCATTTCTATACCACCACTACCGCCACCAACACCACAGTATCACACCCATCAGTCTTATCTAGTCTAACCCACCACCACGCCTATATAGTAAACCGCATAGCCAAACGTACCACGCCTCTCTTTTTAACACTACCATACCTCGTCTGTTTCTTCACCTGGTTTTCGACTGGACAGGTAAAATAAGAAGACGGACAGACAGGTGACGAGAAGAATTGTGGATACCGATTACGTGGATTTTGTTTAACTTTTTTTACTTTATTATCTGGTATAGGGAAGTAGGAAAGGAGGAGAATGGGAGAGGAGGAGAATGAAGGTAAGGAAGGAGAGAAAGAAGAGAAGTAGAACGTAGGGAAGGAAGGGAGGAAGAAGGGAAGGAGATGAAGTTGGCACAATATGAAGACGAAGAAGGTGAAGAGATGACTTTTGAAGGATAAATAAAGACGTGTATGAGAGAGAGAGAGAGAGAGAGAGAGAGAGAGAGAGAGAGAGAGAGAGAGAGAGAGAGAGAGATGGGTGATAAAGGGAGAGGGATGTGACGGGTGACGGGATGAGGGAGGGTGATGGATGACTCTTAGATGACAGGCGACACGAGAGAGAGAGAGAGAGAGAGAGAGAGAGAGAGAGAGAGAGAGAGAGAGAGAGAGAGAGAGAGAGATCGCATACCTCCACACACGCAAACAAACAAGAAAATGGGACCTAATTCATCTACTTAATTATCCCACTCTCCGTTTTCTTTCTCTGTTTATTTTCTTCCCATTTTCTTTTATCTATCTTCGTTCCTTCACACCCCTATCCGTCTATGTCCACTCCCTTCTACTTCTCTCTTCTATCTCTCTCTCTCTCTCATTCCCTTCCTTTCTTCCTGACTTTCTTTCCTTTCATCTTTCTTTCCTTTCTCTTATCTCCCCTTTCCTTTTTCTTCATTTCTCCTTTCTTTCTTCCTTCCAACTGTCTCCTCTTCCTTTCATCTCTATCCCTTCCTTCCTACTGTCCTTTCTTTCCTCTCCCCCAAACTCTTCTTCCTTCCTTCCTTCCCTCCCTTCCTATAAGAACCATCCCTCTTCTCTCTCTCCTATTCCTCCATTTCCTCTTTCCTCATCTCTTCTACCCTTCTTCCCTTCCCTCCTACGTCCCTTCCTCTTATTCCTTCTCTCTCTTCCCTTCTCTCAATAGGCCT
Organism: Eriocheir sinensis; assembly: GCF_024679095.1. NCBI lineage: Eukaryota > Metazoa > Arthropoda > Malacostraca > Decapoda > Varunidae > Eriocheir > Eriocheir sinensis. The sequence continues at coordinate 3,791,717 of NC_066547.1, read as the reverse complement.
GGAGTAATACGTTGATGTTTTTTCTTGCCGCTTTTGTAAATAACCCAGAAGAAAGAGGAATAAGAGGAGGAGGAGGAGGAGGAGGAGGAGGAGGAGGAAGAGGAGAGGACCAGCAATCTGATACACACCACGCAGCTCTATAATTGCCGTTCATTAGGGGGTAGTTAAAGTCACGGAGATTGTTTGTGGAGGAAGAGGAGGAGGAGGAGGAGGAGGAGGAGGAGGAGGAGAAGAGGGAAGAAAATGAACAGGAGGAGGAGGAGGAGGAGGAAGAAAACAGTGGCCTACATCAACCTCCTCCTTCTGCTGACAAAAAAAAAAAAAAAACATAGCATACAAAAATGATACACGTTTTATCTAAAGGGAAACAAACACACGAGCTAAATGGAGAGACATGATCCTCCTCCTCCTCCTCCTCCTCCTCTTATTCCTCTCTCTTCTATGCTATTTTCAAGTGCAGCAAAAAACATTAACGTATTATTTCAGTCTTATTGAGGAGGAGGAGGAGGAGGAGGAGGAGGAGGAGGAGGAGGAGGAAAAATGAGGAAGAGAAGGAAGGAATATTAATAGAAAGGGACGTAAAAGAAGGGAAAGGAAAGGTATAAGTTAAGGAAGAGAAAAGGAGATGAAGGGAAGTGAAAGAAAAGGAGGAAAGAAAATGAATGAAAGGAAGGGACGTAGAAGAAGGGAAAGGGAAGGTAAAAAAAAAGTTAAGGAAAGGAGATGAAAGAAAAGAAGAGAAGGAAGGAATAATAGGAAGGAACGTATAAAAAGGAAAGGAAAGGCAAAAGTTATTAAGGAGGAGAAAAGGAGGAGATGAAAGAAAAGGAAAGGGAAAGAAAGAAGATTGGTGTAGGAAAGAGGGGAAGGAAGGGAAGACGAAGAAGTCTGAAGAACCACCACCTCCTCCGCCTCCTCTTCCTCTTCCTCCTCCTCACCCTAATCTTCCTTACACATGATAGACAGACGCTGCACTTAAAACGAGGATAAAAAAATAAATAAGGGAGAAGAAAGTAACAAATAACAAGAAAAATAAACTAAGTACACAGTTGCCAATAAAAAAATGCAGAGTCAATAACCGTAAAAATTATCTTAAACTAACGACACTTAACTACTAACACTTGTAAATGTCACTCGGGCTGTAAAAAAAGAGGGTGACTAGAGAAGAAACACCGTACACTGACGTAAATTGGACCCAAACAAACAACAACAACAACAACAACAACAACAACAACAACAACAACAACAACAACACCTAAGTAAGTATATAAGCTTAAACGGGAGATAAAATGATGAGATAAGATAAGGATGCTGAGAGAAAGAAGCAGCATCACCCTCCCCTCTTCTCCTCCTCTTCCTCCTCCTCCTCCTCTTCCTATTTGTCTCTCCCCTCTTCCTCCTCCTCCTTGTTTCTTCCCTCTTCCTCCTCTTCCTTCTTCCCCACTTCTCTCTCTCGGACAAAGCCTTCCTCTCCACTACTCTTCCTCCTCCTCTTCCTTCTTCTTCCTACCTCCTCCTTGCCTCAACCCATCCTCCACCTTCTTTTCCTCCCCATCTGTTCTTCCTCCCCATGCACCCTCTCCCTTACTCAAGTTCTCCTCCCCGTCTACTTCCTTCCCTTAAACTTCTCTCCCCACTTTTCAACCCCATGCCTCTCCCCACCCTCTTTAGCCCCCTCATTCCCCTCAGCCTTCTCCCCGAACATTTCTCCCTCCTTCCCACTCTTCCCCAAGCCCCAAACCCTCCTCCTCCTCCTCTTCCTCCTCTTATTCTACCAAAACAACCTACTCCACGCCTCTTCCCTCCCCCTCCCTCACTCTCCCTTCCCCTTCCCCGCCAATCCAACCCCCCTTCCCCACCCCTTCCCCGCCCTTTCCCCACGCCCAGACGCCCACAAAGCACGCGGTTAGTCATCACCTCGGCGCCAGGGCGGTGAGAGTACACACAAAACAAATGACGCTAAGGCTGAACGGCGTCATAGGAGGAGGAGGAGGAGGAAGAGGAGGAAGATTGTGATGGTGGAGGAGGTAAAGGAATAAACTAAAACATGAAAAGGAAAAGTGAAAAAAAAGAAAGAGAGAAAGAGGGAACGATTGATAAACTAAAGACGAAATAAGAAAAATAATAATGATGAGAGAGAGAGAGAGAGAGAGATACAACGTTACGGGCGTCATCTCTGTACAGGTAATAAGTCACGTTGGCTCACCTTGATTTACCTGCGCTGGATATAATTAACCTGTGTATCTCTCTCTCTCTCTCTCTCTCTCTGACATTTAACTTCATGACATGCTTCAGTTAATTATACGATGTAGTGAAGGTCAATATGCAGAGGTCGTCTATATTGGTAAAGAGTATTGATGAAGGAGGAAGAAAAGGAAATGAAAAAAAAAGGAAAAAGAAAAATAGGAGGGTGCATTTTCGTGATGAAGGTGGGAATGGAAAGAAGAGAAGAAAGGAAAAAAAAAGGAAGGGGGGAGGGGGGGTATTTTCGTGATGGAGGGAACATGAAGAAAACAGGAAAGAAAAAAGACAAGAAAAGAAAAGGGGTATTTTTTGTGATGGAGGAAAAGAAAAAAACAATAAAGGAAAGGAGAAAAAAAGGAAGGCGTATTTTCGTGATGAAGGAGGAAAAGGAAAAAACAAAGGAAAAGAGAAAAAAGGAAGAGGTATTTTCATGAAGGAGAAAAACGAAAAAAATAACAATAAAGGAAAAGAGAAAAAAAAGTAAGAGGTATTTTCATGACGAAGGAGGAAAAGGAAAAAAAAAATGCAGGAAAAGTGAAAAAAATGGTGGGGTATTTTCATTTTTTCATTGGTTTCATTTATATATGCAACGCTGTACTAATCAAACTTCATCAAAGCAAATTAAAACCATTATAATTACACTCCATTCATACCTCAAATAAGAAAAAAAAATAGGAAAAATCAGATACGTGACACCAGAGACACGAAAAAGAAAATGACACGCGACGGGAGGAAGTAAAAAAAAGAAAAAAAGAAAAGAAAAAATGTGCCGCATGTTAAGTAGAGAAAAAAAAAGTCGTGCCAGCGCTCAACGATATCTGGTTTCTGTAATTAATGTCCCCAAAGAAACCAACCGCCCGAAGATGAGATGAAAGCGTTCGGCCGATATAATAAAAAGAAAAAAAAAGAAAAACTAAACTAAACACCAACCTCTAATTCTTTTTCTTTATCAAACATTTCCTTTCATTCCTTGTGTTTACTTTTCTGATTTATTTCCTTAACTCTCAAATTCTAATGATAATACACACACACACACACACACACACACACACACAACGGAGGTGACCCAGTATTTTAGCGCCTCTCTCTCCCTTCTCTCATACCTTCCCCCTCCTCTCTCCTCCCTTCCTCTCTCCTCCCTTCTCCCTTCTCACCCCCCCCTCCTCCCCGCGCTGGCAGCCTCTCGCAGATCGCCCAATAATAATAAAGAAGGCGGAGAAAAGAAGACCTTGCCGGCGTGAGGGTTAAGACGTCCCCGCGATGGCTACTGTCACCGCGGCCGAGAGATACCCGTGAAATACTGCCCCGCCCTCCGCCTTGCCCTGCTCTGTCCCTCCTCCTTCTCCTGCTGCCCCCTGCTTCCTGCTTGCACGTGTCCTCCCTATGAGAACCTAGTGCCCACTCAAATGTGCTCATACCCTAATTCCCACCAATGATCTGTTCTTAAAGTATGCTCCAGTAACTTCCTATGTGGTGTTAGAATGTCCCTGCATGGTCTCTCATTGCCTAGTGTCCCCCCATCCTCAGTTGTCCCTCTCCCCATTGATAGATACGTTTTCTTTTAATAGTAAAGGGAGAAGCTCAAGGGTAAAAAAATATGATAATGAAAAAAAAGCCCGCGTATCACTGTCCCTATAAAAAGTTTAGATGTGGCCAAAAGATAAGGGTAAAGGAGGAAGAGAAGGACAGGAGAAGTAGACAGATTGGGGGATATCCTACCTACCTATTTGAGCTGTCAACCTGCCTATATTTCCCTCCTATCTACCTATAACATAGAGAAGTATCTACCTATTTGTATGAGCTACCTACCTACCCATATGAGCTGCCAACCTACCTATGTTACCCTCTTATTTACCTATGACATCCTTACCTATCAATATAAGCTGCCTACCTATCTATATGAGCTGCCAACCTGCCTATATTTCCCTCCTATCTACCTATAACATGCCTACCTATTTGTATGAGCTGCCTACCTACCTATATGAGCTGCCAACCTACCTATGTTACCCTCTTATTTACCTATGACATGCTACCAATCAATATAAGCTGCCTACCTATCTATAGGACCATCCTACCTGTCTAAATGTCCTGCTTACCTATTTATAAGACATGCGTGCCTGCTTTTTCTTACCAATTCACCTGACAATTTATCTACTTATCTACTAATACCAGTCTTTAAGGAAAACCATGCCCGATCCTACTGCATAAATGACAACTATAAATCATTCACTGCATGCCTCTACGATATAAACAACACCAACAGCAACAAATAGTACAATATGAGAAAAAGATAAAATGTGAATCCGACGAGATCATCACGCAAAACTATGATCACTCTTTATGGAAACTGATGCATGCTTCTTCTCTATAAATAACACCCTCAATTACACGCAGTACAGAAGAAGATGGCGATATAATGTAAAACCGACAACATCATCACGCGAAACTATGATACTCGCTCCTGCTCCGAAAATAACATACCCAATTACACGTTGACCAGAAACAGATCACGATAAAATGGAAATGCGACAATATAACCACATACGAAGCAGACAAAAGCACCGCTCACACCAGTATCCACGTGAGTAGTTTATACGTGACAGGGCAAGTAAAGCAAGCAGGTGTTCAGAGTGGCTTGTCCGCGCGATTGGTTTTATTTATATTTTATTGTCCTAGATGCGTGTAGCGGCGGCAAGCATGTGTGTGAATCGGAGTGCGTGTGCGTGAAGGCGTTTATTGGCGTGGGGAGTAGGAAAGGGAAGGGGAAGGGGACTGGGAAGGGGCTGGGAAGGGGCTGGTAGGGGAGAGGTGTAGGTGTTCCGCTGACCCAGATGAGTGGTCACGTTTATTTTGGTGTGCAGTAGTGGTGGTAGGGGAGAGGGCTGTAGTAGTAGCGGTAGTAGTAGTAGTAGTAGTGTGTGTGTGTGTGTCTCTGATCATACGAGGGAAGGAAAAAGGTGACTAAACGAGATCAAAGTCGCGCCCGTGACCGACACACTGACACACACGCGCCGAGGAGGAGGAGGAGGGAGGGTGAGAAGAGGAGGCGGAGGGAGGGGTGCGCTGAGGCTGCCGAGATGATGCGAGGACTGGCGCTCCAAGTCACTCTCGTTTTTAAGCTGTGATCTCGGCGCCTCGGTCAACGCCTCCTGTGGCCGGCCGTAAAAGCGACCATTGTGCGGCGTCTCAGCTGTAGGCGGACCAAGTTTTAATTGGATTGCAGCGCATTGAGGCCGGAATCTTTTGGCTGACCGTCCCCGTCTGTGTGTGTGTGTGTGTGTGTGTGTGTGTGTGTGTGTGTGTGCTAATGTTATGTTTGTTTTGTGTTTTTTCTCTCTTTTGTGATGTCAGCTGATACTCTTTTTTTTATAGGTGTGTGTGTGTGTGTGTGTGTGTGTGTGTGTGTGTGTGTGTGTGTCATCATCGCCTCCGTGTGGTGCTGACGCCTCGGGGCACTAAACGGCGCGGTATTTAGTCAGCAAGAATTTCAACAAAGGCAAAAAAGAAAAAAAACAGCTTCGGAGAAAGAAAGAACAAGAGGCGAGTGAAAAACAGTGGCCAGTCATGCGTCGGGGAGCGGGGCGCAGCGTCGAGGCGCGTCGGTGAATCAAAGTGGCGGGGAGAATAGAATGGCCAGAGTCGCGGCAATTAGCGGAGCGTTGCGTAAGTCAGGAAACTAATTGTGCGGGCAGGTGAGGCAGCGGCGTGAGGGGGGAGGCGGGGAGGAGGGTGATGAGGGGGGTGGGAACAGGGTGAGGGGAAGCCTGAGGTGTGGGGACGAGTGAGAGGCAGTACTCGTTTGTTAGTGGTGAGGTTGCAGGTCCCAGATTCTCAACCATTACGGGGCTTACACACTCACTCCTAGTAAAGCTTTTGCAGAGGTTGTGGGTACTTCCAAGTGTAGTTTTGTGAGCCTCGTGATAGTTTGACAAGATTTCTGCACTGTGAATGTGAAAGAAACTCATTAGAACGCGGTTAGTGGCGAGGTTGCAGGTCCCAGATTCTCAACCACTACGGGGCTTACACACCCACTCCTAGTAAAGCTTTTGCTGAGGTTGTAGGTACTTCCAAGCGTAGTTTTGTAAGCCTCGTGGTAGTTTGACAAGGTTTCTGCACCGTGAATGTGAAAGAAACTCATGAGAACCCGACTGATCTCCCTTGTGACCTTTGAAAATGTTTGTTGTGAGAGCCAAAAGCTTCTGAGAATACGGAGCCACGTCTTCCCGTCACTGCCGTGTCTTCACCCCGCCTCACACGCTCGTAAAAACAAGCAAAGCAAATCTAGGGTTAACAACGTTCCTCTGGGGCCACCGCGTCCAGTTGTGGCCACACCAAAGGGTCGGCGCCGGTTCAGCGAGGCCCCGGGCGTCGCGTCGGCTGTGTGGTGTCTGGAGGAGCGCGCCGCCGACACCTCCGCTGCTGACTCGCGTTTCTGGTGCTGAGTGATTGTTGATTCGCTCGGCGGGTCATCAGGGTAAAAAGACTCGTGACGAAGGACAATCTGGACACACGCGACACATAAACAGGCATGGCGGTGTAGGGGAGTGATATATTTTTGTTTACGGTAAAGGAAGCAGCTCAAGGGCAAAAAAATAATAATGAGAGATAAAAAGCCCGCTAATCACCGCCCCAATAAAGAAGAGTTTAGAAGAGGGGCTAAAAGAGAGGTCGACTGCTGGAGGAGAGGTGACTTGATGCTCTTCTCTCGCTCGCCTTCCTTCCTATGACCTTTCTACCTACCTATCTAGATGACCATCCTACTTACCTACTCATATGACCTCTCTACCTGCCACTTTTACCAACCTACCTGACAATTCACATATATACATACTTATCTATCAATGTCCGCTCCTACTACCCTCCTACTCTCTCTCTAGACATTTTCCAACACTGACCCTCACAAGCCAACACCCACAAGGCATTACACGCACGGAAACACCATCACACGACAATAATTCAACCATACGTGGCCTCAAACTCAACCATGTAACTTCTAGGGAAGGAAATAGCTGCGACGAAGGGTAGGGTAGGGAAGAGATGCCACAGAGGTGAAGCATGTGAGGTTTTAGGGTAGGGAATAGCTGCAACAAAGGTGAATTAGGTAAAGTTTTAGGGTAGGGAATAGCTGCCAAAGAGGTGAATTAGGTAAGGTTTTAAGATAGGGAATAGCTGAGACAGAGGTGATGCAGGTAAGGTTTTAGGGTAGGGAATAGCTGCCAAAGAGGTGAGACAGGGAAGGTTTTAGGGTAGGGAATAGCTGCCAAAGAGGTGAGACAGGGAAGATTTTAGGGTAGGGAATAGGTGCGACAGAGGTGAGGCAGGTAGAGGGTTTGCATAAAGTCACCTGCTGATCTGCCGCGCGACTCACCTGGGCGGCTGAGTGGAAACTTTTTTACCCGACACAGGTAACAACAGAGTGAGGGAGAGACGATTTGGGGGTGACTCTTCTGCATATGGTGCGAGGAGGAGGAGGAGGAGGAGGAGGAGAAGGAGGAGGAGGTGGGAGGAGGAGGTAGATAGGGCGAGAAGATGCCAATCAGAGGAGAAGGAGGAGGAGGAGAAGGAGATGAGGAGGAGGAGGAGACGGGCAAGGAGGAGAAAGGAGGAGGGAGTGTGATCTCGTCTCTTCGTAGCCAGAACTAATCATTATGAGGGAGTACTTAGCTGTCTCCATAAATCATCCTGCTTCACTGCTATAATATGTACATTCTCTCTCTCTCTCTCTCTCTCTCTCTCTCTCTCTCTCTCTCTCGGATCAGGTCAATGGTCGCGTCGCTTCATGCAGCCTCAAGCGCTTTCTCTCTCTACGCCAATCTTGCCTCGCTATGCAAACTGGGCGCCGGCGGTTAGGTGGGACGCAGAATCAGGCTTGGGGGGGAAGAGAAGGGACTCAGGAGGGGTTAAGGGGTTGAAGGGGGAAGATGAGGAGAAGGAAGGTGGGAGGAGAAGAGTGCATGGAAGAAAACGGAGGAGAAGTAGAAGAGAAGAGAAAAGGGGAAGGAGAAAATAGGCAGATGTTGAAGTAGAATATAAGAGTGGAAGAAAAGAATTAAGACATATAGAAGGGGAGATAAATGATGGCAACGTGGCGCTTGGGGGGGTCAAAAGGAGTTGCATCCCCTTAAGATCGGTTTTCTGTGGTCGTCAAGGTCAGACTTGTATTAGTGGTGGGTGGTTTTTCCCTGTCCCGAGGTGATGGTCAAGGTAACTGAGAGAGAGAGAGAGAGAGAGAGAGAGAGAGAGAGAGAGAGAGAGAGAGAGAGAGAGAGAGAGTTTTTGCTTGTTTTTTGCTTGTTATTGCGAATTTTTTCCCTTTTTTGTGATTGTGTTATTGAAGTAGTTGTTTTGGAGGAGGAGGAGGAGGAATACATAGGAATACATAGGAAGAATAGGAGGAAGAAGAATAAAACAGCAACTAGGACAAGGAGATAAAGGAAGAAGATGAGGGAGAGGAAAGAAAGAGAGACGACGAAGATGAGGAGAAGGAGAGAGAAGAGAGAAGATGGAGGAGGAGGTGGTGACGGTAGTGGTGATAAATTTTCGGAGGTGGTGATGGTGGTGGTGATATGTTGGTGCTTCTGACAGTGATAGCGGAGAGGCGGTGATTGCATGCTGATGGTGGAGATGGTGATTTGATGAGGGTGGTGGTGCTGATGGTGGTGGTGTGTGTGTGTTAGTAGTAGTGGTGATGATGGTAGCAGTAGCGGTATGTGGTGGTGGTGGTGGTGGTTGTGGTAATGATGGTGATGGTGGTTGTGGTGGTGATGGTGGTGGTGGTTGTGGTGGAGATGGTGGTGGTGGTGATGAACTCATAAACTCACCTCTTTTGTCCTTCAAGGATCCCCTTCCTCCCCTTCCTTTTCCCCTCCCCTTCCTTCCCTTCTCTTCCCCCTTCCCTTCCCCCCTTCACTAACGTTAATGTCCCTTCCCTTTACTATAATTTATGTCCTCCTCCTCCTCCTCCTCCTTTTACTATTTCTCCTCATCATCCATTTCTTTCTCCTCTTTCTTCTCCTTAACCTTCTAATCGTTTTCATGACCCTTCCTCTGCCCTATGACGCCCCCCACTTCTCTCTCTCTCTCTCTCTCTCTCTCTCTCTCTCTCTCTCTGCCCCCCTGTCCCTCCCCCCCCAGGACACCCTCAGGGGCTCGTCACGCTGTCCTCACCGTCTGTTCGTCTCGTCTCCTCCCCACTCACGTTCAGACAGACGCCAAGGCCGACCTCAACAGCCCTTCCCTCCCATCTTCCCTCCCTCCTTCAGTAAGCCCCTCCCTCCCTCCCTCCCTTCACCCTCAGTAAGAAGATGTATGTGTTGAAACGTATGTGTATTTACGTTCCTGTGAGAGAAAGAAAGTATGGCTGGCACTGGTGGGGTGGTGAAGGATGGGAGGAAAGAATGAATGCCGCCTAAGTTTTTTTTTAGTTCTGAAAGAGTGTATGTAAATAATTCCTGTCGTTTTATCCATTTTCTCTCAGTGTTTTGATCCCCTACGTTTTTATGGCGCTAAATGGCAAGATGTTTTATTTTAACGTGGACAGACGCTTTACTAGACTGATTTAAGCACTCTCATAAAAACGGGATGATGAAGAAATATGAAAAATGGAAAAATAAGTATGTGTCCATCCATAAGTAAGGGGAGTTAAGAGTTACCCACCACCACAACCATAACCTAACCTACCTAAACGGTCTTATATGCAACCCCTAACCGTCCCTTGCTCTACCCGCATTACCTAAACCTGTCACGTGACCACCATGCACCTACCACCACCACCACCACCACCACTATAATCATGACTCACTACCATCATCACCTTTACTATTCCTACTCCTTCTACTCCTACTCCTCCTCCTCCTCCGACTACTACTACTACTACTACAACCTTCCCCCTCGTCAACACCCTACTCTACATACCATCACCATCATCACCTGCAACCATCACCACCACCACCATCACCATCACAGCGACAACCCCGAATGTGCAAACACGTCAGTCCAATCACCTTTCTTTCCTCTTATCACTTTCCTTATTCGTGAGGCGGAAAGGGGCGGAGGGCAGGAATGGCAGGACAGGAATGGGCATGGGGGGGAGACGGGGTAGGACGGGGCAACAGGGCGAAGCGGGGATAGGGAAAGGAGGGGAGCGGGGCACAGAGTAGGAGGGAACGTCATCGGAGCCATCGCTACAAGAAAAAAAGGATAGTGTCCCTTTGATATTCTCCTCAGTGACTCGATATCGACGCCTCCTTTGAATGTTAAGCTTCGCCAACAACTGCATAAGAAGAAAGGAAGAAAAAAATGTACTAGAGAATGTGACGGAAAAAAAGGGAGGAGGGGGAGGGGGCGGCCATGTAGGGAGTGTGTTTGGTCATTGGTGCCCCCCTTGCATACTTTCCTCCTCCTCCCTACCCCCCCCGTTCTCTCTCTCTCTCTCTCTCTCTCTCTCTCTCTCTCTCTCTCGACCTACGCCCTTTGCCTTCCAACCTTCTCTCCCCACACAGTTTGGATTTTAAAATAATTATTTGGGTTATTGGCACTTTATTCATCGCATCGGTGGTTCAGTGGTAGAATTCTCGCCTGCCACGCGGGAGGCCCGGGTTCGATTCCCGGCCGATGCATACTTTTTTTTTTTTCTTATTTTTTTACATATCCTTCGCGTTACAGGTAGAAAAAAAGTCCCTAAGGAGTATCCATCCCGTCTTATGCATTAATCCACCGAACAACTCTCCTCACATCCAAGAAGTCACTCGTTACCTGAGCTCTCCTGAGAACTCACTTATTCCAACAACTTTTCTTCTTCCGTGTTTTCCCTCCTCCTTCCTCTTCCTCCTTCCATTATCTTCTGCTTCACCATTATCTCATTTACTTCTTATTATATCTTCGTATCTTCACTTTCGTTTTCTTTTTACAGCTGTTTGCTATCTTATTCTTCTTCCTTCCTTCCTCTCTCTTTTCCTCCTCTTACTCTTACTCTTCCTCCTCCTCTTCTTCTTCCTCCTTTCTTTTCTCCTTCCTACTTTCCTTCGCTCCTTCCTTTTTCCTACACGATTTCTCACCCTCATACGTACAGTTTTTTGCGGGCTTTTTCTTCCCATTTCTTTTTGCCCTTGAGCTGTTTAACCTAACCTAACCTAACCTAACCTAACCTAATTAAAAAGAAAGGTTACAAAGGTGGTGGGTCAGGGCATGAGCGTCACCACTTAAGGACCTTCATCTCTCCCCCCCAGACTGGCTACCTGCGGACGGACGCCGACGAGTACCTGATCGAGCCGGTGCAGGACCATGCCCCCGCCCACCCCGAGGCCCCGCGCCCCCACCTGGTGTACAAGCGGTCAGCCCTGCCCGGCGAGGACGCTCACATCTGCTCCACGTCGGGTAAGTATTTCTTTTTTTTTTACAGTAAAGGAAACAGTTCAAAGGAAAAAAAAGAAACAATAATGAAAAAAAAAGCCTGCTACTCACTGCTCCTACAAAAAGAGTCAAGAGGATTGGCCGAAAGGTACGTCAATTTCGGGTGTGTGTTTACAGTACAGACGAAGAAGAATGGCGGTCGAGAAAACAATATAAAAGAAGTAGGAGGGAATGAGGAAGATAAAAAAGATGGAGAAGTGGAGAAGGAGACAGTGAAAATGCAAAAAGAAATTAAATATATACTTTTACGTCACTGTGCAAAGAGTGTAATCAAAAACACCTGATTTACGTAAGGTTTGTGCTTTTTTGTGTGTGTAATTTTACAGAGATAGTTTAAATGCAACGCGAAATCATACATAGACTTTTAACATAACTGTGCAAAGAGTATAAACAAAAACATTTACTCCACAACAGGTAATTATTCGTTTTGTGTGCTTTAAAATTTACCTGAGATCGTCCAAGTGCAAAACGAAATCAAACGTAGACTTATAAATAAACTGTGCAAAAAATATACGTAAATTAAGGGAGGATAGTAGATTATGGGAGTATATGTAAATTTAGGGGATATGGCAGGGCAGGGTAGGACATGTGTGACGCTGGTAGGTATAGCAAGGACAAAGAAAAGGCAATACAGACATGGAATATATACGCATAGCAAAAGTGGAACAGATGAAGGAATTGAAAGACATACAACAACATCATACGCGCAAAGCAAAACTGGAGCAGACGAAGGAACTTTAACACACACAAAAAACAGAGAAACACAAGCACGCATAGAAAAGAAGTACTACTCAGACAAAGGATATGGAGCAGGGACAAGGACGAAGACACAAAGGAAAGGAGAGAGAAAAAAAGAAACATTATCTAGCACGAGAGGACGCAGGGCAAATAATATGGACCAGGGACGGAGACACGAGGAGCGTAGTCGTGTCTGGGGCAAGCATGATACTGGTAGGGTAGGGCAGTTTGGGGAGAGAGGGGAGGGAAGAGGGGAGAGGAGGAGGAGAGGAGGGGAGGGGAGGGGAGATATCATGCACGGGGTCATATGTAACTAGAGTGGAGATAATATAGAGGGTAGGGAGTCTGTGGGGAGGGGAGTAGAGGGGGAGGTGAAGGGAGGTAGGGAGATAGGGTCAAGGCTGCAGGGTGGAGGGGAGGTGAAGGGAGAGGAGGAGGCACGAGGGAGTAACAGAAACGTGTAACTTCAGGGAGAATGTAAAAAAGAGAGAAAGAAAGGGAGATAAAAAAACGAGAGATGTGACGGTGCGCGCCGAGACAGCTGTTGCCACCTGCCTCACGCCCACCCCACGCCCCCTGCCCACACCCACACCCTCACACGCGACCTTGCCCCCCCCCCTCCCCTGCCACACGCCCTGCCCTTCCCTAGCGTCCTTGACAGTTGACTGGCACCACCCGGCCCTCCCTGCCTTCTTTCCCTCCTTTCCTTGGCGTCCTATTCGTCAAGGCGCCGCCCCTTCCAAGCTGCCCCTGCCAAGTCGCCCCTGCCAAGCCAATGCTCCCCGAAACAAGACAATTGCCCCCCCCCCCTGCTCTGACCCGCCATCCTTGTATAGCTGTGTGTGTGTGAGGGTGAATAGTTGTGTTGGAAGGAAGGAAGGAAGGAAGGGAAGGAAAGGAGGAGGAAAATAAAGAAGGATGGTAGAATATAAAGCTGCCGACGAGTGTAGACGAGTGTGTTTGTAAGTAAAATTCGCTGGCGCCACTAACGGGGTGGGGTCGTACAAGGGACCTCTCAAAAGAGCCTACTGGGGCTATAGGCAGCACATAAAGAAAGGGGGGAGGGAATGTAGTGGAGAAAGGAAGAAAAGACGGAAGAAGGAAAGAAAAGGATAAAAGAAGAAGAAGGCGGACAGCATTAATGCACAAACACGTATGAGGCTGCCGGAAAGCATCTGTATGTCTGGAAGGGAAAAAAAAAGATGTAGGAAGGAATAAACGGAGAAAGGAGGAAAAAAAGAGAAAGGAAAGAAGAAAAAGGGGCTGCATTAATGTAGTAACACGTATAAGGCTGTCGAAAGCAAAGACGAGTGTATGTTTAAAAGAGGAGACTACGAGTGACTGCACAAACACCCACCCACGACAAGACACGAGAGACAGGATCAGCGTAGACGTATGTAGGTGTTTCAGGGAGGCGTCAGAGAGTATGGAAAAGAAGGGAACTTATGGAGGAACACGAAGGAGGCGAAGTAGGGCGCGGGGAGGTGTGGAACGTGTGTAGGTACAGGATTTAGGGCAGGAATATATTAGCAGCAGGCGTCGTGGTGTGCTGGTGAAGGAGTTAAGGGAAGGAACGCCCTGTAAGATGTGTAAGGAAAAGGAGGTGAAGAAATGTGTTATGGCAGTGAACTGATGAAATATACTGAAGTGAAATGTGTTATGGGAGTGAGTTTGTGAAGAATTCTTGCATGGTGTTAAAGAGGAGGGCATTAAGAGATTATTTGAGTCAATACAAGTGTAATAAGAACATCTCGAGTCGACATATGCATTCTCTTTTGAAAGCATTAGAATATATACATCCTAACCCTTTTGAAAACATTAGAATATATGTATAATTTAACCTTTTTGAAACCATCAGAATATATACGATTTAACCCTTTTGAAACCATCAGAATATATACGATTTAACCCTTTTGAAACCATCAGAATATATACGATTTAACCCTTTTGAAAACATCAGAATATATACGATTTAACCCTTTTAAAAACATCAGAATATATACGATTTAACCCTTTTGAAAACATCAGAATATATACGATTTAACCCTTTTGAAAACATCAGAATATATACGATTTAACCCTTTTAAAAACATCAGAATATATACGATTTAACCCTTTTGAAAACATCAGAATATATACAGTCTAACCCTTTTGAAAGCATTGGAACATATATAATCTAATTCTCTTTAGACCGTAAGTACATATATAATCTAACCCCTTAAATAAAAACTGAGACCCTCCAGACTCTATAAGACACTAAAGTCGTCACACACAATCTAATCCTCCATCCTTAGCACCATTTTTCATCTGTATTAACCAAACGAATCCAACCTTTTCCTCAGTCTCCTTTAACACCGAGCTGAGTTTTCCACGTTGTTGTTAAGTATGTCAGGGAGTGTTTTTATTTTCTTATTTACATATCTTAATCTTGTGGGCCTGACTGTGTGGTATTGGTGTGTCTGTCTGTCTGTCTGTATATGTCTCTCTCTCTCTCTCTCTCTCTCTCTCTCTCTCTCTCTCTCTCTCTCTCTCTCTCCCTGTTTCCTCCTCCTCCTCCTCCTCCTCCTCCTCCTTTTTATGCCTCACCTCCATCTCCTTTATCTCCTTTCTCCTCATTTATTCCTCCCCTTTATCCTCCCTTCCGAGTTCCAACATTTTTCTTCTTCCGTGGTTTCCCTCCTCCTTCCTCTTCCTCCTGTCATTATCTTCTGCTTCTCCATTATCTCATTTTCTCTTTCTTATGTTTTCGTATCTTCACTTTTGTTTTTCTTTTACACCTGTTTGCTATTTCATTCTTCTCCCTTCCTTCCTCTCTCTCTTATTTTTCCTCCTCTTTCTTTTACTCTTTCTGCTTGTCTTCCTCCTCCTGTTCCGCCCCCTCCTCCTCCTTATACTCTTTTTCCTCCTCTTCTTCCTTCTCCTCCTTTCCTCCTCTCACTTTTTTCTCTCTCTCCTCCTTTAATGCCTCTCATATCTCCTGCCTGCCACCTCCATCCCCTTCCCTCCTCTTCCTCCTCCTCCTCCTCCTGCTCCTCCTCCTCCCCCCACCTTTACGAGGCGCGGAGGAGGCCCAAACAGCCGTCCCTTGAGCCTCCCTCTTAGGGGTCGAGTCTTGGGTCACCAGCACCGAGGAAAGTCTGGCTAAGGCTCAGGTGACATACTTAAATATACTTACATACACATACATACATACTTATACACTTTACATTATATACACACATACATACATTCGCGTACATGCTTATACATATTCAATACTTAATACACACATATACACACACATAAATTCACACATGCGTAGAAATAGTACACCCATACGTAGACATACATACCCGCACTTATCCGTCCCCATACGCACATACATACATACATACATACATACTTACATACAGACATACATACATTACACAGACACCTACACATATACGAACACGAATGAGTAAATATAGCATATGCTTATGTACACATACCTGCAAATATTCGCACAAATACATATATACGCATAAAAAGACACATAAAAGGAAAGACAGACAGATAAGAAAGACAAATAAAGACTAATATGACAAAAAAAAAGGAAAACAACAAATGGAAACAAACATACGTACAACAAAGGGGTAAAAAGGTAAGTAAATAACAGAGAAATAAATATGAATAAGAAAAACAAACAAAATGATAGAACCAATTAAGAAAAAGATAAATAAAAAAATATGAATGAGGAAAATAAACAAAAAAACAAACAAACATGAGCAAACAAGTAAGATAAAATAATATGTGAATAGCGAAATACATATATAAGTAGAAATAAGTAGAAGATGCAGAAAAAACATTAATAAATAAAACAAACAAAGCAATAAAGGCTTACCATTAAAGAAGTCAGGAAATGCTCCACCCACAAAAAAAAAAACGTAACATGACCCTTATGAGGCCTGTCCGTTGGGGCCATTAAGGTATCTGGCATTCATAAACACCCGAGAAAACAAACACACACACACACACACACACACACACACACATACACACACATACACAACAAACACACACGGTTGGTCTAAAACAAGTAAACACACACACACACACACACACACACACACACACACACACACACACACACACACACACACACACACACACACACAACGAAGGTCTCTGTCAAGGAGTAAATTATTTTTCGATTCTACTTGATGTGAAGCGACTTGGGTTCCCTTACCCTCCTTTCCTCCTTCCCTTCCTGACCTTTCCCTTCTCCCTAAATAAGACATTCTTCCCTCTTCCTTCCCTTCCCTCCTTTCCTCACGTACTCATTCCCCCTTCGTTCGTTCACAAAGAAGACCCTCTCTCTCCCTCTCCTTCTCTCCCTCTCTCTCACCCATATCTTTCACCTCATCATCACTCCCTTCCTCCATTCATCAACATTACTGAGTCCCAAACACCTCATTCACCTCCCCCTACAACACCTTCCCAAACTAATTTAGACTCTCACCTCTCACTCTTCTTTTCCTTCTTTTCCACTTCGATCCACTTTAAACAGTAATACCAACACTTTCTCCTTACCCTTACCTCCATTTTTAGTCCCAAATTACAAGCCTATCAGACCCTACTTAAAAATACCAAGCCTTCATCTCCTTAGCACTCATCCTCTTAATGCGACGGAGATGTGCACTGAGGCCACGCGCAGCTATAGTGTATGCCCCCAAAGTTACTTACTCACCCTCCCGTCTAACTCCTTAACTCCCTTCCCTCTCCCTTCCCTCCCCCTTCTTTATCGCCCTCGCCGCCAGTCTCTTACGTCAGCAAAGGGAGTGTCATCTCTTCAAAGTGATCCAGTTAGCATACCAGTCAGTCAATCAATCTGTTAATCAATATGCGACATGAGTTACGACGGCGTGCTGGGGGGAATGACCTCCTCAAGTCTTCTGTTACCAAGATGTCTTTTACCATACAGTTTTCTTATATTTACGGGAAATTATGAACCATTTTCTACCCTACGCATAGTTAGTGGAGGGAGAGGTGGGCGGGGAGGAGCCTTCATCTATTCTATCCTGTCAGACCACACGTAGATTACTAGTAGAAGCAGTAGTAGACAGACACCCTCGCCATAAATCGCTATAGGTCTTCTGGTGTCTGTTCTTCCTATGTATTCCTATGTATTCCAGTCCAGCACTTACGCCGTCTGTCAGTGGAGAACAGAACCAGTAAGAAGAGCTGACCCCGGACTTTAAAGAATCAAGATCTACACCACAGCATCGAACCGGTCCAGATAAAAAAGAGAAAATGCAGAATGGAAAGTGAAAACAGGGAATGCAAGATTAGAGGAGAGGGGAAGGAAACAAGAACGAGGGATAGACTGATAGATAAGAAAGATCATAAGGAAAAATAGATGGAAAAATATATACAGAACTGAACGTGAAAACAATAAATGCGAGAATAAAGGAAGTAAAGAAAACAACAACGAGAGAAGGAGATTGACAAATAGCAGACAGAAATAGACGGATGCCCGAAATTGACCTCTCTTTTGGCTACTCTTTACTTTTATCTTTTATGGGAGCGGCGAGTAGCGGGCTTTTTTTTACTCTTTTTGTTGCCCTTGAGCCGTGTCCTTTGATGTAAAAAAAAAAAGATTGACAGATAGACGGATAGATAGACAGATAGATCGAGAGAGAGAGAAGGGGGGCTAGAGAGAGAGAGAGAGAGAGAGAGAGAGAGAGAGAGAGAGAGAGAGAGAGGGAAAATAAACCCCCAAACAGCGAAGAAAGTAGCCCAGAAGCCCAACGCAACTCACACGGCCCCTAAACAAACCATTACCTCCACCAACACGCGGAGGAGGTGGCGAGGGACGAGGCAGAGAGCAGAGCGGCGCCGGGCCACCCAGCGCCGCCCCCCTTCGCCCCTTCCGCCCTTCCTGACTCACGCCCCTGCACCGGAACCACCAGCCTCACCTCCTTCCCCCACCACCTGAGCCCCGACTGATGGCCTGACTCACGCTTCCTCTCGTCATGGGAAGAAGCATCCGACACTAATTGTATAGGCGTGTGGGTGATGGATGTGGTGCTGGTGATTATGTTTTTCTATGATTTTTTTACTCATCTTCATCTTCCTCAGTCGTTACTTGTCCACTGCAGAATAAACAAAGCCATTTCCCAACTTTCTCCATCTCTCGTTATGTTTGAAGTTATAGTCTGTTCACGGAGCCTGTTCATCTGGCGCCTAGGCAGCGTTTGTTACGGCTCCTGTGATTGGCTGCACCCCTCCCTTGGGGCAGTCATGCGTCGTCGCTGTACACATCCTTAGAAACCGTTCTGTGTTATGCTCATGTCACGTTTTATCTATAATCGCCTCTGCCTGTCAACATCTACCTTTCCTTCTTGCTGGAAGTATGCCTTCATACAGCCTGTACCTAAGAAGGGTGACCGCTCCAATCCCTCAAACTACCGTCCTATTGCTTTACTTTCTTGTCTATCTAAAGCTTTTGAATCAATCCTTAACCGGAAGATTCAAAAGCACCTTTCCACTTCTGACCTTCTATCTGATCGCCAGTATGGGTTCCGCAAGGGGCGTTCTACTGGTGATCTCCTTGCCTTCTTAACTGACTCTTGGTCATCCTCTCTTAGCCGTTTCGGTGAAACTTTTGCTATTGCGCTGGACATATCAAAAGCTTTTGATAGGGTCTGGCACAAATCTTTGCTTTCTAAACTACCCTCCTACGGTTTCTATCCTTCTCTCTGTACCTTTATCTCCAGTTTCCTTTCTGACCGTTCTATTTCTGCCGTGGTAGACGGTCACTGTTCTTCCCCTAAATCTATTAACAGTGGTGTCCCACAGGGTTCTGTCCTATCTCCCACTCTCTTTCCGTTGTTCACTGATGATCTTCTTTCCAAAACGAACTGTCCTATCCATTCCTACGCCAATGATTCCACTCTGCATTACTCGACTTCTTTTAATAGAAGACCCACCCTACAGGAACTTAACGACTCAAGGCTGGAGGCTGCAGATTGCTTAGCCTCAGACCTTACTATTATTTCCGATTGGGGCAGGAGGAACCTGGTGTCCTTCAACGCCTCAAAACACAGTTTCTCCACCTATCCACTCGACACAATCTTCCAAACAACTATCCCTATTCTTTGACACCACCCAGCTATCACCTTCCTCCACATTACACATCCTCGGTCTATCCTTAACTCAAAATCTCAACTGGAAACTTCATATCTCATCTCTTACTAAATCAGCTTCCTCGAGGCTGGGCGTTCTGTACCGTCTCCGCCAGTTCTTCTCCCCTGCACAGTTGCTGTCCATATCCTTGTCCGCCCTCGTATGGAGTATGCATCTCATGTGTGGGGGCTCCTCACACAGCTCTTCTGGACAGAGTGGAGGCAAAGGCTCTTCGTCTCATCAGCTCTCCTCCTCATACTGATAGTCTTCTACCTCTTAAATTCCGCCGCAATGTTGCCTCTCTTCTATCTTCTATCGATATTTCCACGCTGACTGCTCTTCTGAACTTGCTAACTGCATGCCTCCCCCTCCCGCGGCCCCTGCTGCACTCGACTTTCTACTCATGCTCATCCCTATACTGTCCAAACCCCTTATGCAAGAGTTAACCAGCATCTTCACTCTTTCATCCCTCACGCTGGTAAACTCTGGAACAATCTTCCTTCATCTGTATTTCCTCCTGCCTATGACTTGAACTCTTTCAAGAGGAGGGTATCAGGACACCTCTCCTCCCGAAACTGACCTATCTTTCGGCCACCTCTTTGGATTCTTTTTAGGAGCAGCGAGTAGCGGGCTTTTTTTTATTAATGTTTACTTTTTTGTGCCCATGAGCTGTCTCCTTTGCTGTAAAAAAAAAAAAAAAAAAAAAAATCTGCTCGCACCATAGCGTTCAGGAGACTTTGCTCTATGAGATGAAATTATTTATTTCAACCTTGGTTCAAAGATTGATGAGAAAAGCGATGATAAGTACAACGTGTTATAAACATTTCGGAGCTGTCTTGTGACTTCAACTCATCACATTTCCTTTATGTTTTATTTTATCGAGTTTAGATAAATATAACAGAGTTGCGCAATTACTGCAAAGTCCAACGGTATCAACTAAAGTGGTCTGTCGTAAATAAGAGACGAGCTATGACGAAGAAAATACAAGTGTGTAGCGTCACGGCGGACATGAATGGCATGTGAGTGAGGAGAGGGTGCAGCCAATCACAGGAGCCGTAACAAACGCTGCCTAGGCGCCAGATGAACAGGCTCCGTGAACAGACAATAGTATACCAAACAACCACCAAATTTGTCTAGTAAATTCATATATATTTCTTATTACACTAAAGGAAACAGCTCAAGGGCAAAAAGAGACAAAAAGAGAAAAAAACCGCTAATCGCTGCCCCTATAAAAAGGAGTTTAGAAGAGTGGACAAAAGAAAGGTCAATTTCGAGAGGAGAGAAAAAAAGGTTAGCTGTATACGTTGATTTTTGCCGTAAGTTGCTGCCTGCCATATGTTTGAAGATACCCTGAACCTAACATAACCAAAACCAAAGAACTTATTATAAATTTAAAAGTTGCGTCGTGGTAAAGAGAACAATCAGAAACACTTCGGCGCCCAAGTACACGTATTTGACAAGGCTTTCACGGGAGCTGTGGGCATCTTCAGGGGTAGTTTTATGATATGGTGGTATAGTATGACCCTTCCCCTGTACCATGAACTCTAAAAAAAAAAACAGTCATGAGAAAGCATTTTAACTCTTTCCTGGCCTGTAGAAATAACTTATGTGAGAGTCGGTAAAGTCTAAGAATACCGACCTATCCCTTCAACTCAACCATGAAGGAAAAGCAACACACCAGAACGTTTCCTTCATGCCCTACGTACTGTTTTCTACACCTACATGTCAAGGCTGTATAATTGGCCGCCGTGAGCCTCAGCATCGGCTTGGATAGTAAACGGCTGCCTGGTTGGTAGCTTCGGACCCGTGTTTACATTCCCTGCAAGCTGTTCCCTCTGTCACCCGCACAAAGGAGCCACTTGAGGGGCTGACGCACGGGAGGAGGCGAAGGGTGTTGAGTGTGTGAGTGTGTATGTGTGTGGAAGGGTTCGTTTGGCTACCCAGTGTTTGCCGGCCACTCACTCACTCACACGCTCCCTCTCTAACACCTGTCTAAGGTATACGCCGTGTTAATTTACAGGTTAATGAGGTGAAGCTAACAGGTGAATGGTTATGCCGCCTCAAAGAAACAGACGCGTCATTGATAACATGTTTCGCTTCAAATAGTTACGGAACGATGATCTGTCACGCTATAAATAACTTTTTTTGACGTATTACTTAAAGACAATGAACTAATATGAGTTTTGGGGGTTTTCTGAAGCAGGATTTTTTTGTTTCCTCTTTATTTTAGCCCATGACCGACCTAATAATAATAAATAAATAATAGTAAACATGATATGAGGAATAATAATGAAAATAACGATGATAATGATAATGATGATAAATAAAATAGGAGAAACCATAATGAACAAAATAAACTTCCACTACTGCTACTACTACTACTACTACTACTACTACTACTACTACTACTACTACTACTACTACTACTACTACCACTACCACTACCACTACTACTACTTCCACCACCATCACCACCACCACCATCGCCACCACCACTGTAGTGCAAAAAGGAAAAGCCCACAAACAAGGCAAGCTTCCGGTCCCCACAGCTAAGCCCTATCAAAAGCCCTCGCCAATATTTTCTTTCAGCCTTTTAAGCCGCCGGAGCTGCAGATATAAAGGGCCGCGTTATCCCTACGCCGCCTGATTGCCTCCCATAGCGCCCTCTTGTTTGAATATTCTGTTACCGCCGCAACGCACAGATAAAAGACGGACTACATGCATATATGGAGGAGCGGGGCGAAGGCTAGATGTTTGGTTTGTATCGAGGCTGCCTGCTTTTGTGGTTTGATGGGTTCCCTACCTACTCGTGTGACCTAGACTCCCTGTGACCTGAAGAACCTTATGTGACCTAAAGAAGAAAGAAGGAAGGATGGCTGGATGAGTAGAATGAAGAAAGATAAGGAAGGAAGCAAGGAAGAAGGGAAAGGAGAATGATGGAAGAAAAAATATAGAGAAATGAGGAAAAATGAGGAGACAAAGGAATAAAGAAGGATAAAAGAGATAACAGAGTAAAGAGGAGAACTTTTTTGTACGTGGATAAGAGAATATTTACTTCACTTCTCATGTCATTTCGTCATGCAATACGATTTTGTAACTATTTGATAATATTTTGCACTAACTAACAATATGCAGGATGCTTGTTCCAGCGATGAATGACACGTTTCCAAAAAAAAAGAAAAAGAAATGTCAATGTGAGTTTTTAAGGGGGGGAGGGAGGTAGATAGGAATCGGGGAACTTGGAGTAGCTAACATATTTACACTTGTAAGGAGGAGGAGGAGGAAGAGGAGGATGAAGAGGAGGAGGAGGAGGAGGAGGAGGAGGAGGAGGAGGAGGAAGAAGAAAAAATATAAGGTCTTACGCCGAATTTACATAGAAAACACAAGAAACAGAGAAAAAGCAATGAAAAGACAGAGTACAACCAACGTATTTAGCTTTTCTGTACTGCAAATTTCTCTCTCTCTCTAACTCTCTCAAACACTCCCTCTCTCCCAAACTCTCCCCTTCAAACAGCCTCTCTCTAACTCGCTCTCTTACCCTCCCTCTCCCTCCCTTTTAAACCCTACACTATGCACGGGGCATCCTCGGGTACGGCGCTCAATTGGTGTTACTTGCAAATCGCTCGCTCCCGCCTTCACCTGCAAATTACCTTCCCGTTCTCCTGCCTCGCGCGGCCCAAAGGTGGCGCCGAGGTGGTGGTGGGTTCAGAGTCTCGCCGCGGCAGCAAACTCCCGCACGAAGCAAGAAAATTGAACGTACACAGGTAGATAGATAGATAGATAAATAGATAGATAGAGAAAGAGAAGAAAAAGGGAAAGATAAAGAAAGAAAGAAAAGGAAGAAAAGGGAGAGAAAGATAAAGAAGAAAATGCGAACAGGGAGAGAGAGAGAGAGAGAGAGAGAGAGAGAGAGAGAGAGAGAGAGAGAGAGAGAGAGAGAGAAGGTGAATAATCAGGCAAAAATACAGTTGCATCCTCCAGTCGTCCTTGCGGAGATGAAAAAGGTGCTGGAGTGGATGCTGGGAGGAGGAGGAGGAGGAGGGACGAGTGAAGTGGATGCTGGGAGTAGGAGAAAGAGAAGAGAGAAAAGAATGGAGATATTTAATGGTAGGAGGAGAAGGAGGAAGAGGAGGAAGAGGTGGAGAGTGGACGCTGGGAAGAGGAAGAAAAGAGAGAAAAGAATGGAGATATTTAATGGTAGGAGGAGAAGGAGGGAGAGGAGGAAGAAGTGGAGAGTGGACGCTGGGAAGAGGAAGAAAAGAGAGAAAAGAATGGAGATATTTGATGGATGGAGGAGGAAGAGGAGGAGGACAGTGAAGTGGATGCTGGGAGTAGGAGAAAGAGAAGAAAGAAAAGAATGGAGATATTTGATGGTAGGAGGAGAATTAGGAAGAGAAAGAGGAGAAGGAGGGATGGAGAGAAGGAGGGCATGGAGGAGGGGTACAACGACATGGAGGTATGCTAAGAGAAGGAAGGAGAGAGGAAGGATGAAGGAGAGGGGAAGGCGGGAGGGAGAGAGAGAGGAAGAAGAAAGAAGAACGATGATAAGAGGTTGAAGGACAAATGATAAAAAGAAACATTAGAAAAAGATGAGTAACTGGGACAACAGATAATGAGAGAGAGAGAGAGAGAGAGAGAGAGAGAGAGAGAGAGAGAGAGAGAGAGAGAGAGAGAGAGAGAGAGAGAGAGAGAGAGAGAGAGAGAGAGAGAGAGAGAGAGAGAGAGAGAGAGAGAAGAAGAAGAAGAAGCAAAGAGAGGGATAGAAGCAAAAAGGGGGAGGCAGAGAGGGAGAAGGGAAGGGGAGGGACAGGTGGGCAAGCAAGCAGGTATTGAGGAAGGTAAGTGAATGTTAAGGTAAGGTAATAGAGGATGATGTAGGTAGGCAGGAATGTTGCGTCATGAGGAGGGAGGAAAAAAGAAGGAAGAGGAAAGAAGGGAGGGAGAAGAACAAGGGTTGGAGGAAGGAGGAGAGGGGAAAGGAATGCAAGGAAGAAGAGAGAGTGTAAGGGAGAAAGTTGTGAAAGTAAGGATAAGAAAAAGAGGAATACAAGGAAGGAAGCAAAGAATGGATGAATGAATTATGGAAAGATAGGAGGAAAGGAAGTAAAGATGGAGAGAAAGAAGGAAGGAAGGAGAAGGAAAGGAAGAATGATGGAAGGAATGGAGAACTATGAAGAAAGTAAGATAGAGGAAAAGAATAGAGAGAAGAGGAAGAGTGA